>NW_016806688.1:575910-589028 GCF_001698545.2 Rhinopithecus bieti
AAAAAAAAAAAAAAAAAAAAAAAAAAAAAAAAAAAAAAAAAAAAAAAAGGATTTAACAGCGATTCCTTAGTCTCTAAGATAATGTAAGGGCAGTCTTCTAATTTTTTCTTACCTCAGTGAATACTAAACAGAATAACCCAAATTCTGGAAGAGTCATGAACCATGAAATGCTAGCATATGAGGATTTTCCTAGATTTCTATTTAAATTGGTCTGGTGACTTCCCTCTGGTTACAGGAAGTAATAGCAGGGTGGTGGGGATACAGGTGGAGCAAAAAAATTTCTTGTAGTTCTTGGAAGGGTTCACTTCACTGAGGGGCAGAATCTTAACAGGATGGAATAGTAATTTAAAAAAGAACAACCAGGCCAGATGTGGTGGCTCACATCTGTAATCCCAGCACTTTGGAAGGCCAAGGAGGGAGGGTCATTTGAGCCCAGGAGTTTGAGACTAGCCTGGGCAACATAGTGAGACCCTGCTCTACAAAAAATTTAAAAAATTAGCTGGGCAAGGTGGTGTGCGCCTGTAGTCCCAGTTACTCAGGAGGCTAAGGCTGGAGGATGACTTGGGCCTAGGAGGTTGAGGCTGCAGTGAGCCATGACTGCACCGGTACACTCTAGCCTCAATGACAGAGTGAGATCCTGTCTCAGAACACACACACACACACACACACACACACACACACACACACACACACACACACAAGAACAATCAAAATAGATCAGGCTATTTCCCCATCTTTTACTTGAAAATGAATTTTTTTTTGCACTTTCCTTATACTTTTTTTTTTTCAAACAGCAAAACATCTTACACATTAAACAATTTTAAAAAATGATAACTGGAACTATTATTTCAGTAGCACTTAGAGTGTTTTCAGCATGTGCAATCTCATCTGATCTCAGAAAAAAACTAGGAAGTAGGGAAGTTTGATGTTTCCCATTTTTCAGAGGAGGAAACTGAAGCTCAGAAAGCTTATGCAACTTGTGCAGGTTGCCCTGGTGGGTCGGGCTTCCCGATTCCGTAAGTCCAAGTTCTGCCTTCCTCCGGCTGACCTGGGTGGAGTGAGATGACACATCCGTGTATCAAGTGCAGGATGACAGAGTATGGTGAGCAGGGAGGGGCATCATTAGAAATGCTCCTGGTGTCGGATTCATTTGCTAAAAGTGGAGCTGAAGCTGGATCGTGCTTCACCAATGATCTTAAAATGAATTTTACAGGTTTTACTGGTAAACTGTGAATGAAGTTTTGAAATTTCTTGTTACTTCAGCAGGAGAATATTGAAAAATAAAAACATAACTACATTTTATCACCAGGGAGAAGGGAGACTGGTCCTTGAGAAATTTTGAGTGGTTTAAAGTAATGGGCAATTTGAAAGAAAAAAAATATGGGAAATGGTATGTAATTTAGTTACACCCCACAATTTATTCCACAGCAAGTCCCATTTCTCATTCACTGAACTACACAATTGGAGGTCTGCTTGCTGTAAAGTACTTGTATAACTGAGTAAACAGGGTTCAAAAAAATGTGGTGGATGCTAGGCTAACCTTTTTCCAGTTGTATTAAATTGCAGCTTCTCTATATAAACTGCTTTAATGGACCTAGTTCTCTAGGAGAAATGGTATTTTTCTTCTCTTATGTATAAATTGCAATATTACTGTCTCTAATAAGAAATTTTACAGAAAATTTTCTCACTGTTTTCTCTAAGTTCCTGTTTTCATCATCTCAAATATGTGTTTAACTCAACTCTCTGCCAGAAGATTATGAAACACTTTGATCTTGTCTTCAGATGCCAAATGTGGCACCATTGTTAAGAAAACCTTTGTTAGGCTGGTGGTTTAAAGGAAGGGGCAAAGTTCCCATTTTAATTTCATATAAAGTTAAAGTTGGCCATAAAGTCACGTCTGACTAGTCTTGCCAAGGAGAGTTATTTGACCTTTACCTCTTTGCTTTCTAATTCCTTGTAAAACAGAAATAAAATGGCAAAGCTGAGCTTCAGTCACTGGGAATTACAGAGCACACTGGCTTGTCTCTTACTTTTGTTAGGTACCATATATATATAAAGGTTCCATATAGAGCTATACAGATATATATATATTTGCCCTGAGCTTGTTTACATTCTGCCCCTTCTTCCACCTCCCCTCCTCCCTGAGCCTTTGGCAGTCACTTTACCCTCACCAAACTCCCCGTGAATAATCCATTTGGCTCAGAGCATGTGTGAGTGGTAAGAACAGCAACAAGAGCATTTGCTATATGCCAGGGACAGCACTAAGCACTTTACATAGATGATCTCATTTAATTGTATTGCTACTTAACTGTGTATGTGTAGAATTTGCCTTTCCAAAATCCTTCTCAAAGATGGGGCTGTCTTTTATCTTTTTGCACCCAAATGACTAACAGAGATGTGCTAAGTAAAGATTTGTAAATGATGAATATAAGAAGAAGACAGTTTCTTTTTTCAAAATACAGTAAAAATAGTGATAGAGAAGATACAGTCAGTAGATTTCTCCAGAAGGAAGAAGGGCGGAAGTAGTATCAGTGCATAGGCATTTAGAAAGGTCTAAATGTTTAAGGTCTGTAGCCGTCCAATCCTGGAAGGGTAGATTTGAAGATCCCAGCACCAGAGGTGTTCAAGTGGAGGCAGAATAACTATCTGGCAGTCAAGAGATTCTTAGACTGTGTAGGAGGTTAGATTAGGTGCTGTCTAAAGAAGCTTCTGAGGCTGGGCATGGTGGCTCATGCCTGTAATCCCAGTATTTTGAGAGGCTGAGGTGGGAGGATAGCTTGAGGCCAGGAATTTGAGGCTGCAGTGAGCTGTGATCACACCACTGCACTCCAGCCTGGGCAACAGAGTGAGACCCTGTCTCAAACAAAACAAAACAAACAAAACACTCCCCGCCCCGACAACAACAAAAAAACCCAATGCTGAGATTCTACTGCTCATGCAACAATTCAACCAATATTTATTGAGTTCTGTGGTAGACAGAATAATCCTCCCACCCCCACCAAAGATGTCCATGTCCTAATACTTGGAACTTGTGAGTATGTTACCTTACATGGCCAAAGGGATTTTGCAGATGTGGATAAGTTAAGGATCCTGAGATGGGGAGATCATCCTGGATGATCTGGGTGGGCTCAATGCAATCACAAGGGTCCTTCTAAGAAAGAGTCAAGAGGGTCAGAGTCAGAGGAGAGGTGGTGATAGAAGCAGAGGTGAGAATGATGCCACTGATGGAAGAAGTCACAAGCCAAGGGATGTGGGCAACTAGAATCTGAAAAACGCAGGGAAATGGATTTCCCCCTAGAGCCTCCAGAAGAATTGCAATCTTGCTGACACCTTGATTTTAGCCCAGTGAAAATTATTTGGGACTCCTGACTTCCAGAACTATAAGATCGTAAATGTGTGCTCTTCTATCCACCAAGTTTGTGGCAATCTGCTATGGTGATGATAGGAAATCCATACAAACTTCTACTACGTGCTAGGAACTGTTCCAGGTGCTGGGAATGGAATGGGGAGCAGTCAGTTTTGAGTCACTGAGTATATTAGGTATTTGAGTGTGTGCCAAAATCAAGATTTGCAAATGATTTTATCCATGGAAGCTTTTGGTCAAACAAAATCTCACAGGGAAGTGTAACATCTAAGACTGATATGAATGGGGCTACTACTGGGGAAGGTGGAATGGGTGGCTCCAGAGTCCTTTCTTGCTCCTCCCTCAGTGACCTCTTTGGCAGACACTATTAGATGCCCAATCTTCCTCAGTCTTCCTTTTTTTTTTTTTTTTTTGAGACAAGGTCTCACTCTGTCACCCAGGCTGGAGTGCAGTGGCATCATCTCAGCTCACTGCAACCTCTGCTACCTGGAGTCAAGTGATTCTCTCACCTCAGCCTCCTCAGTAACTGGGACCACAGGTATGTGCCACCATACCCAGCCTTTTAAAACACTTTTTAATTTTTAGTAGAGATGGTGTTTTATCATGTTGTCCAGGCTGTTCTTGAACTCCTGAGCTCAAGTGATCCACCTGCCTTGGCCTCCCAAAGTCCTGGGATTACAGGAGTGAGCCACTGTGCCCGGCCCTTCCTCTCTCTTCTTTTCTTGCAGGTAGAGCCCACTTCTCTTTCTGGATGCAGAAAATGCCACATCCTTGCATTTCCATCCTCCCTTGCATTATGGGTATGGGTCTGTGACAAAATCAGGGCCAACAGGATGTGAAAAGCAATATTTTGGGGGACTTTGGGAGAAAGATGTTTTCTCTATTAAAAAAGAGAGACACACATGGGAGAATCAGCCTCACTCTCCCATTCTGGTTTTACAAGTGGTTGTGTGAGATGCCACATTTGGATCCACCACTGCCACCCTGCAACCACAAAAGGAGGCATCCCCTAGGCGTTAAGGAGGGCAGATGGAAATAGGGAAACTGCCTAGGCCCCATGTGACCTTGTGTCTCTGCTGGACCAACTCTGGGATCATCTACCTTTAAAATGTGGGTAAGGAAGAAAATAACATTTTTAATTATTTATGACAATTTTAGCTAGGTTACTTGCAGGTGGCAGGCAGCAAGTTCACTGAATCCTGCTTAACTTATGCACAATTGCAAAATCCTTTCTTGGGTGAATACTGGTATGAGTATATAGAATTTCATTTTGGCCTGCATTTAAAAGGTACTTATCATTAATCTAATAAATAAGTTATTAAGGGTTAAGAATATTTGGAATCCATAACCTAAGCTCAGCATGCTTGTAGAGCTTTGGAGAACTCCAATTCAGCATTTTCTTAAGAATCTGGCTGCTGTACAAGGCTGATAATGTTCAATGCTCCTACAGAATATGTACACATACTGAAACTGGCAATCTTAACAGTTTTCAGGAAGGATGCATTTTGCTGCTATTCTTGCTTTTTCATTATTAATTATGATGACTTTATCTTCATTACTATCAATGTAATTTGCTGTGGGCTTTTAATGCCACCTTATGTGGCATTCCATATGTCCTTTGGCACTCCAGTGACAGATACTTCCTTTGCATTGGCAATCTTTGGGGATAGGCTTTAAGATCCACAAGTTCTATGGTTTCATACTCCATACTACTCCAGTTGCAGAAGATAAGTCTCTAACCAGCCCCAATATGCTAGTTTAATAAAGGTCAGTACTACTGCAGTGGGGAAAAGTATGAAGAAGTGAAGTAAATGGGCAGTGGAAACAATTCAGAAAGCATGTCAGTGCACTCTAAACCCTGAATGAATGTTTCTATCATCATACTATACTGGTTATAATAACAATAACTATATTTACTTTATATTATTTAATTTGCTTACCACAGAAGCCAACTGAAGGAGGTATTACCATCCCCATTTTACAGATCTAAAGCTGTGTCTTAGGGCTTAGGGGATGTGCCTCAATCACAGAGCTAGAAAGTGTGTGAGATAGAGTTTGAATTCAGGTCTGCTTGATTCCAAAATCTGGGCACCAACCTTAAAAAATGTATCTTCTAGGCCAAGTGCTGTGGCTCACACCTGTAATCCCAGCACTTTGGGAGGCTGAGGCGGGCGGATGACGAGGTCAGAAGATTGAGACCATCCTGGCTAACATGGTAAAACTGTGTCTCTACTATAAATACAAAAAAATTAGCCAGGCACGGTGACACACACCTGTAGTCCCAGGTACTCAGGAGGCTGAGGCAGGAGAATCGCTTGAACCTGGGAGGCAGAGGTTGCAGTGAGCCAAGATCGTGCCACTGCACTCCAGCCTGGGCCACAGAGTGAGACTCTGTCTCAAAAAAATATATATATCTGTATATAATATAGATATATATATATATCTTCTAAATGTGCCATAAAATAAGAAAATTCAAAATCATGAAGACAAATTATGGGGACTGGGTTGTGTTTGTGGTCATAAGGTGATTTTTACCTATAAATTCAAAACTGTGGTGGAATTACCACATAAGACTAAACTATTTGTCAAACAAATATTTTCTATTGAACACAGTTTTTGCCTATGAATATCAATCTACAAAGACACTTAAATAAATTTCCAGTCCTGTGCCTCCAATTTATTTTGTCTTCTTTATTCTTACATGCAGTACATGCTCAAGGGTTGCTGGTAAACAGATGTGTTCTTACTAATATTATTATTATTATTATTATTTGAGTGAGGGTCTCACTCTGTCATCCAGGCTGGAGTACAGTGGCATCATCTCAGCTCACTGCAACCTCTGCCTCCCAGGCTCAAGCGATCTTCCCACCTCAGCCATCTGAGTAGCTGGGATTACAGGCACATACCACCATGCCTGGCTGATTTTTGTATTTTTTGTGGAGACAGGATTTTGCCAGGTTGCCCAGGCTGCTCTCAAACTCCTGAGCTCAATTGATCCTCCTGCCTTGGCTTCACTAAGTGCTGGGAATACAGGTGTGAGCCACTGCGCCTGGCCAGGGATGCATTATTTATTGAGCTCCTGACAAGTAGTGCAACAGATGCTTTTGTAGCTCTCATTATTCTCATGCTAACACTACAAAGTAAGCTTCATTATCCTTTATCTGTAAGTGAGAAAATTAAAACTATGAGTATTTTACTTCATAGTTTTAACTCCCTTAAGGAGAGGAAAAAGGCATATTGGAAGTTACAAAACATTCTGATGTTTGTCCTTTCCTGCACCATTGTACCAAACTGCCTATGGCAGATCAATGACAATTGTAGTCTCAGATGTTCACTTTTCCCTGCATTCATGCCCCCTACAATGTCACTTTGTAGATCCTCACATCCAGAAGTGATTATTTTCCCCCCACCCTTTAACCTGTGCCAGTCTTGTTACTTGCTGTTCAGCCAATAGAATGAGCAAGAGGTTACAGTCCAAGGCTATGCTTCAAGTATCTTGCATGCTTCCATTTCCTCCCTTAGGCTCCTGCCACTGCCATGAGGACATGAGAATGAGGGACCACATGGAGCAGAGTTTGGGTCATCCCAGCTGAGGCCATCCCAGATCAGCAAGGCTCTGGCTGACCCAGCAGCTGACCACATGGATTAGTTAGGGTTCTATAAAGATACAGAACCTGTTGTTTATTTATGTCGCTGTCTATAGCTATGAGATTATTGCAAGAAATTGGCTTACACAATTGTAGGTGCTGGTTAGGTAAGTCTGAAATCCATAGGGCAGGTGGGCAGGCTGGAAACTCTTGGACAAGAGCTCTCACTGCGGGCCACAGGCAGAATTCCTTCTTCCTCTGGGAAACCTCAATCTTGTTCTAAAGGTTTTTCAATGAATTGGATGAGGCTCACCCAGGTTACTGAGGAATTCTCCTTTACTTAAAGTCAACTGATTGTAGATGTTAATCAAATCTACAAAACACCTTCACAGCAACACTTAGATTAGTATTTGATTAAATAACTGGGTACAGTAGCTTAGCAAAGTTGACACACAAAACTGTCCATCCCACTGCAGATGTGTGAGTGAGCTGAGATCAACTGAGCCCAGTCTAGATCAGTGGAACTGCTCAGCCAACCCTCCTTCCCTCCAAAAGTAACCAAGAGGAATAATAAATGGATGTTGTTTTAAGCCACTAAGATCTAGGCAGTGGCACAGCAACAGCTAACTGAATATGCAGCACTTCTTACTTTGAAACAATATCCGAAAATCCTTTAGCCCAAGGACTTTTACCCTTTCTATTTTGGCTCTCTGCTATAATTTCCCCAAGACAATGCAGAAGACAGCTACCAGGTTGGTTTCTTGAGTGACCTAGTCGAGTTCTGTGCCTCCTGGAAACGTGTTGAACTCAAAAGCCAGCCTTTATAGCTCCTGTTTGTCTTAAAAATCTCAGTACTAAGCTCCAAAGCAGGTAAAGAGAAACATTTTACTGTCTTTTGAAAAGCCTTTAGCAAAGAGTATTTGAGGACTATTTAAAGACATGGTGACATCATCTGGAAAAGCACACATTCAATCAAGTACCAAACACAAATAGATGGAGGAGCCAAGGAAACCGGCCTGCTCTTTTCTACTTCTGAAAGTCCTTCATATATAATGTGGTACAGAAAAAAGAAAACTGCCAAAAGCAGAAATGAAAGAGGCTCAGGTCAGAAAAGCAAGCATGAGAGTTAACTCTTAAAAGCTGGGAAATTCAAAATCCAGGGCTGGACCCTTGCCACTGAGTGAAGGCAGCCCTTTCCTGGGACCTGAAGCCACAGGCCTGCCTCTGAGGCACGGCTGCCAGGTACAGCTCTACAGTTGTGCACTGCACAAATATTCCTGGCTAAGGAGCTGAGTAGGGACTGAATCCAGTCACCAACCTGTGTGTCTCACTGATGCGTCTGCCAAGAGGGGGATCTTTTTCTAATGTGCACAAAAGCACCATATGGGCTAGCAGTGGCCTGACTTGAGGTGAAAGTTTATCAATTTTTTCCATATTAAATATTAAGGAAAGAGAGTACAGGGAAAAGAAGCAAAGCAGAGTTTCACTGCTTTTGCAAAAGCCACTTCAATGGTGTCAGTCAGACACTGCAACCACGTCTCCCATCCCCCCTCAAGAGTTCAAATAAACATGCCTCCATTGATAAGCCAAGGGGCTTGATGTACTAAAGTGGCCTCAGGCCAGTCCTCTAAGACCCCCTGTGACCCTACCCCAGCAATTAAGCCCCTCCCCTGTAAACATTCTGGAGCTGCTGCTGCTGGTCTTGGTCTTCACTGGCTCATAATAGAGGAACCATTCCTTTCTCGTGCTTACATGATGATACTGTTGTGAGCACCGGGTGAGGGATGATGTGGAAGGGATGATGTAAGTGCAGGGCAGGCTGACTGCTTCTGAAACCAGTCCACCTTGAGAGAGGACAGGGCTGGTCCTCCCAGATATACTGTATGAATTCAGAGCAGCCTCCTCCCCTTCTTCCCCTGAGGCTGTAAAGACCCAGAACTTCAAAGGACAGTGGGAATATTTCATAGGCTGGAATCAACACTTATCATCAATGCCTCTTCATGGTTTTTCTTTCTGTGTACTAGAATCAAAGAATTAAAAGCCTTAAAGAGGAGTAAATACGGAGAAGATTATGCCATGGATTTGACACATTAGTATATATTTTAGAAAAATATCAGGTACGAAATTACCATATGAGAACTAAGTAGACTATAAAATGTTTTATGCTCAAAACAGTTTTTACCTTTGAACATCAGCTTCACAAAAGCACATTTCTAAATCATCAGCCTTGGATTTCCAAAGTGTTTTTCCTGTTCTTTTTTTACTTATTACTGAGCAGCAGGCTCTGCACAGAACAGAAGTCTGTGGGGTGGAAAGAGAACTTCTCATTGTTGTGAATGTGTTCATTGTTGTGAGTCTGTTCACAGAAATCCTGTGAAGGAAAAATCAGGAGCCTCTACCTTACAAGGAAAGAAAGGGAGGCTTGGGGGAGGAGAGACACAAGGTCCAATGTCTCACCCCTGGTATGTAAAAGAGCTGATACCCTGACCCAGGGGATTGAACTCCAAAGACTCCATGCATTTTTCCCTATCCATGAATGAATAAATGAGGCAATTTGATATGATTTTTCTATGCAGGAGTATGTTACAATTCAGGGAGAGTTACAACTTGATGCATGTTCACATCTAAGTTAATGTGGTCCCATAGAAGCTACTGTATTTTCTTTACATTTCAGTGTCTTGCATTTATATGTTGCTTTCCACATGGAAAATATTTTCATTTCTACTACCTGCAATGCAGTGTGGTATGTTGGCAAAAGCACTAGATCCCTACCCTGGGTGCTATGGTTGCTATGGTTTGAATGTTTTGGTCCCCTCCAAAACTCATGTGTTGAAAACTGAATCCCCAGTGCAACAGTGTTAGAAGGTGGGGACCACTGGGAGGTGTTTAGATCATGAGGGCAGAGTCCTCTTAAAAAGGGCTTGTGGATGTGGGCTCTCTGCTGCCCTTCTGTGTTCCAACATGTGAGGATGTAGCAAAAAAGGCCCTCACCAGATGCTGGCACCTTGATCTTGGTTTCCAGACTCCAGAACTGTGAGGATTAAATTTTCGCTTTTTATAAATCACCTAGTCTGTGACATTTTGTTGCAGCAGCACAAAATGGGCTAAGTCACTAGGTTTGGGCCAAATTCTGCTGTGCACTCTAGTTAACATCAACGAGGTCTTTATTCAGTTTCGAGGGCATGATCTGTCCTGATCTGTCAGGTACTGTGCCCAGGACGGGGGTGCAGTGGCAGGTTAACAAACATGGTCCCTCTCCTCATGAAGCCTGGTGTCTAGCAAACTGATATTAGGTAACGATATAAATAAATGTATGTTAAACACAGGTGCATATGAAGTATAGAGTTCTAGGATAATTAAAACAGGAGCTCCGATCTGGATTGGGCTGAGGAGTAGACTCTAAGTTGGGCAAGTAGGGAAGGGAAGGAAAAGGAAGGGTAGATGGCTGGGGAGTGAAAAACACATCCCAGGAAGAGCACCAGCGGATGCAAAGAGCTGCAGGAAGAGCAGCACACGTCTTAGAGAAGCTGAAAGCAAGCCAGTCAGGCTGGGGTTCAGAGAGCTGGGAGGACAGTGCACAGAGGAATCCAGCAGAGCCTCACGGGCCATGGTGAGGCAGTCAGGTTTTATCCCAGGAGCAACAAGAAGTAAGACATCAGAGGGCTGGGAGCTGGGAAGTGGCATGATCAGTTTTGTGCTTTTTAATAAAGATCACTCGAGACTCTGTGTAAAGCATGGCCTGGAAGTTTTCCTTCCGTCTCAAGTGGGAAGAATGATGTTCACTCCATAGGGTGGCTACTAAGAGGAAACAAGAGGATCGCAAGCATTTTGTAAATTCTTGTACAAATGCAAGATGTCATTATTATATCATTTGTTTCTTAGTACGGTCAAAGCAGGAACTATTATTCATATTTTCAGAAAAGTCATATTGCTTGTTTAAAGTTATAAAGAAAGTTTGGGGTCACATCCAGTGCTAGAACCCACCCACTACTCTCACTTACTCTTCTGATACAGGCTCCACTCCACCACCTTAGAATTCTGTCTCAGCATTGGTGTAAGCAAACACTATCAAAGAGCATTCTGAGGGGAACATTTAAGGTGCATGTGTTCCCAACCACGAACGACAACTCTAGCATTCAGCCCAGTATGCAGCAGGTGAGTAAGACGTCCCGGTTAAGATGCAAAGCAAGGAAATGCAAAGTCCTAGGAAAGCTTTGGAGAAAATATCTCATCAAGCATATTACTTTTTGTTTTCTTTTTAAAGAATGTTGAGCTCAAGAGAAACTGTAGCATATTTACTTCTTTTTTTTTCACTTAATTGAGCAGTTGCCATGATAACTTAAGAACAGACAACTCATTACCTTCAATGAATTACAGCTACACATTTTTCATCTACTGAACGTTGCAGTGAACTTTTTGAAAAGGTAATCTGAGTATTGCTTTTTTCCCTGGCCTGGCATCAGCATTATCTCTTTATGGGACCCCGAAGTGGCAGCACCTCCATTTCATGAATGAGAAAACTATATCCCAGGAAGAGAGGGTTTGGACATTTCATCAGGATTCAAACCTTCCACCAGCTAACAATATTTAAGCAGTGTGCAGAGCAGGAGGGCAAGCACAGTGAGAAGCAGAGAAGCAAAGGGAAGAGGCTGCTTCCTCTTTCCAAGAACAACCATTAAGTTAGCACCCAAGTTCTTGGCAAAGAGTTCCCAGAGTCTGCCATCAGAATTTAATTCGTGAATTAGATAAAAGGTACTGGATATTCACTCTCCCTTGTTCTCCTAAATCTCTCTCTCCTCTCATTATTCCCCCTGCTTCTCCCCTGGCTGCACCTCCATCATCTCTTTTGCCCTAATAATTTAAATGCCCTCCTGACTAGCATCCCTGAAACCAGTCTCTCCACTTCAGTCCATTATCCACATGGGTGGCAATGTTATGTTTCCATGTTATTGCTCTGCTCCAAGGCTGCCAGGGACTTTACACTACTATAGTATGCAAAGTTCTTTCTGATCTGGGCCAGCCTATCCCGTAGGCTTATCTTTGCCACTGATGAGCCCATACATCCTCCTGGCTGTCCCTCAATATGCCCTGCCATCTGTTCAGCCTGTCATCTTCATCTAGAATGACCTGCCTAGCTACCTACCCAACTCATCTGATTAAAAGACTCGTTTTAAGACTGAACTCAAGTCACTCTTCTTCCCTCATTGGAACCAATCTCCCCTCCAATGTGTTCACTGAGCATGTTACATCTCTGTAACCGTGCACATCACAGCGTACTGAGACAGCCAGGTGGGAGGAGGTCCCCGTAAAAATTCCAACCGGCCTGCGCACTGGGGTGGAGCCTCCGAAAGTTGGCACCTTTTGCAGCAGGAAGAAGCCTGGCCTCTCTTCTTCCTGTGTGGAACCTGGGATTCAATCTGCCGTGTGGGAAGCACTCTAGCAGGGGACTCTGGCCTTGAGAGAGTCCCTGTTTCCCCCTTTTCTTCCTTTTCACCCATTAAAACTATCTTACCATTCAAATTGTCTGTAAGCCTGAATTTTTATGGTTGTGGGACAAAGGATCCCGTCTTTAGCTGAACTAAGCAGAAGTCCTACAACAATATTCTGTCCTATGTCAGAGTTAGTTGTGTATTTTATTCAACTTTTCATCTTTCATAGTACCTT
Organism: Rhinopithecus bieti; assembly: GCF_001698545.2. Lineage (NCBI taxonomy): Eukaryota > Metazoa > Chordata > Mammalia > Primates > Cercopithecidae > Rhinopithecus > Rhinopithecus bieti. The sequence goes on from NW_016806688.1 coordinate 588,526, forward strand.
GAATGTAAAAGGCAGAGTAAGTGGCTCCTTCCTCATTAACCCATAGCACTTTTATAATTCTCAATATACTGGACACCTATTGGACTCTGCTTAGCATCCCTCCTGCCCCTATAATGTGAGCCTGACTGCAGGTGATTGAATAAGGAGTGTACCTCAACCAAGCTTGGACAATGAGCATCCTTCCCCAGGAATTTAGACTGAAAGAGGCTGACCTCCCTGCTGGTTGTACCAGTTGGTAGATGCTTTTACTATGTAACTAGGGGAAGAAACAGGCCTATAATAAGGGAAAAAGAGAGGGAAACAGACACACAACAGAGGGAAATTCTTAATGACCTTTCCGCACTCAGTTCCACACTGTTCCTAGGGTTCAGATGCATTCCTTCTTGGATTTTTGAGAGGTCTCCAAAGGTTTACAATAAATTTACCCTTTTTTTTTTCTTTTGAAGCTAAACAGGTTTTTGTGTCTTACAACCTAAAGAATCTTTTTTTTTTTTTTTTTTTTT
>NW_016806688.1:592025-624133 GCF_001698545.2 Rhinopithecus bieti
ACCTCGTGATCCGCCCGTCTCGGCCTCCCAAAGTGCTGGGATTACAGGCTTGAGCCACCGCGCCCGGCCAACCTAAAGAATCTTAATCAAGACACTCACATAGTGAGGGAATGTTTTTAAATTGCCTATCTTTCCCAAGAGGCATATCTTTGAAAGCAAGGGCTAGGTGAATCTTGATTAAGTTTTGCAACCCCAGAATCTGACAAAATGCCTGACATTTAGTAGATGTTCAATATGTGTTTGTTGAATTGACACGTTAACATTTTCTTGAGTTAAGTGAGAGGTACAAAAACCATAAAGCTCTCAATCAATGTGAACTAAGCTGATCATGATCAGACTAACTGTGCTGAGCTCTGACCCCTCACTTACTCCTCCCCGGAGAGGGAGAGACTGGGGACTTCTCAATTGTTCAGAAGTCAGGCAAGGAGGAGTTGGGGTGCTTGTTATTGGGCCCTCCTTAAACATTAGGAGAGAAGAAGGTCCCCCGCCTCCCATGTCTATAAGTTCTGTAATTCATTTGTAATGGTTCATTAATCCATACCTAAGTAATCCACGTTTATGAGAATCCCATTAGAATCTAGATTCTTTGCACATCATAAAAAGAAAGATTTGGTACTAAATTGCAAATAAGGCAGCAGGAGCATAATCAAGCTAGTCATAATAAACTAGAATACATTTTAAGATAACTTTAAGGATTGCAGAGCTTCTACATTATGCAGAATTGAGACAAATTATTTTCTCCAGTAAAGCAGGGTTCAAGTTATCAGTAATAATTATTTTCTTAGCTATCTCAATGGTATTTTCAACAAACTCAGTTTTATTGTTTTAAAGTATAAGGAATAGTACCACCGTATTTATTGATTTTAATTCTGAAATTGAGGCTTAGGAAGCCCAGAAAATACCCAAATTATTGTATTTTCCTACTTTTATGCAGCTATTAAAATGATAGTGAGAAAGCTATATGTATTAATACTGAAAGAGATTCATAACATATTATGTGAATAGACAGGTAACTAAATAGTGGATATACCGTGATCCCATTTTATAAAAATGTATATATATACACAAGAATTTATAATAAAAATTAAGATATTAGCATATTAAATAGCTTAAATATGAGTGCATGGTTATAGATGCTTTACCTTTTAAATATCTATATTTTATAATATTTATAAAATGAATATGTATTGCTCAAGTAAAAAAAATTTTAAACCGAAAATTCAGGACTCACATATAAATCATCCATTCATCTGCCCATTCATCTATCCATCAATCCATCCATCCATCCATCCATCCAACAAATATTTGTTAAGCATCTACAACATGCCAGGCCCAGCCCCACTAGATCAAGGCAGTGAAAGGGTTCCTTGGCCCGATCACTTTCTTGTGTGGAAGTTGTAATGCTAAAAGTTTATGGTGTGTATAATACACGCCATTGACTCTCCTGTCTATGAATTTTGAGTAGGATAAGAGCTTATGGAAAAATAGGAAATATTTTTAGAAAGCATAGTCAGAAATGGTTTTCTAAAGACTACTATTTATCTTTCTATAAAGAAAACTTTTCAGTCTTCAAATGTTCCTAGAACACTTTCTTTAAATTGACAGATAAAATTGTATGTATTTATCACACACATTTTGGAGTATATGTACATTGTGAAATGGTTAAATCCAGCTAATTAACAAATACATCACATAGTTATCATTTTTGTGGTGAGAACACTTAACATCCACTTTCTTTGTATTTTTCAAGAATACAATATATCTTTGCTAACTATAGTCACTATGCATACAATAGATTTCTTTTTTTTTTTTTTGAGACAGAGTCTCACCCTGTTGCCCAGGCTGGAGTGGAATGGCGTGATCTCTGCTCAATGCAACCTCTGCCTCCTGGGTTCAAGCGATTCTCCTGCCTCAGCCTCCTGAGTAGCTAGGATTACAGGCACGCACCACCATGCCCCACTAATTTTTCTATTTTTAGTAGAGACGGGGTTTCACCATGTTGGCCAGGGTGGTCTTGATCTCTTGACCTCATGATTCACCCATCTCGGCCTCCCAAAGTGCTGGGATTACAGGCATAAGCCACTGCGCCTGTCCACGATATATTTCTTGAATGTATTCTTCCTATCTATCTGTAATTATATGGGCTTTGACTGACATCTCCCCATTTCCCCCTCCCCACTAACCATCCTAGCCTCTGGTAACCATATTTTATTTTCTATTTCTGTGAGATCAACTTTTAAAAATTCCACATACAGGCTGGGTGTGGTGGCTCACACCTGTAATCCCAGCACTTTGGGAGGCTGAGGCAGGTGGATCACTTGAGGTCAGAAGTGCAAGACTAGCTTGGCCAATATGGTGAAACACTATCTCTACTAAAAATACAAAAATTAGCCAGGCATGGTGGTATGTACCTGTAATCCTAGCTACTTGGGAGGCTGAGGCATGAGAATAGCTTGAACCTAGGAGGCGGAGGTTGCAGTGAATCAAAATTGCATCACTGCACTCCAGCCTGGGTGACAGGGTGAGACTCCGTCTCAAAAAAAAAAAATTCCACATAAAATGAAATAATGCAGTGTTTGTCTTTCTGTGCCTGGATTATTTCATTTAAGATAATGTCCTCCAGGTTCATCCATATTGCTGCAAATAGCAGGATTTAGTTCTTTTTTATGGCTGAATAGTGTTTCATTGTGTATGCATACAGCATTTTGATTGTCCTTCTGAATCATTTTAAATGAAGTTGAAATATAGAGCATTCTCAGGACTGGCAAATTAACTTCTAAAAGACAATAGAGATTATATTTCTTTTATTTTTACTGGAGCCAATATCTATGAACAAACAAATGTATGTTCTAATTTTAATTTGGATTCAATACCAGATCTGTTTGAAGGAGGAAGGAGTGTGTTTATGTACAAATATCCATTCTTTCTTTGTCTTGCTTTGTATATTTCCTGTGACATTTGCTACTATTCTAAATGCTCTTCATTTGATTCATCTTTTGCAATGAAGTTAGCAATAACATAATCTCTTATCTACACCTTTGCTTAATTTGTGACTATGGTGACCCATTCTGTGAGGTCTGAATCACTTTATCAGCGTTGATTGGACACAGTTCTGTGTTTTAAAATGCTCTTGGCTGGGTGCGGTGGCTCAAACCTGTAATCCCAGCACTTTGGGAGGGCCGAGACGGGCGGCGGATCACTGAGGTCAGGAGATCGAGAACCATTCCTGGGTTAAATACGGTGAAACCGCGGCTCTCTACTTAGAAATGTTACAAAAAAACTCTTAGCCCGGGCGCCGGTGGCGGCGGCCTGGTCAGTCCCAGGCTGACTCGGGGAGGCTGAGGCAGGGAGCGGGAATGGCGGGAACCCGGAGAGGCTGGAGCTTGGCAGTGAGGGCCTGATGATTCCAGCCACTGCACTTCCAGCCCTGGGGCGACAGAGCGAGACTCCTGGTCTCAAAAAATAAAATTAAAAAAAAATAAAATAAATAAAATAAAATTAAAAATAAAATAAAGTAAATAAAATGCTCTTTATTTTTGCTTCTCGGCAGTGACTCCTTTATTAATGAAATTTGTATTCTTGTGCAAGTTCCAGAAGTGTGTCATATCTCTGAGATACCAGAGGTACTTTGAGCCTGAAGTGATTGTTCTGCTCATTAAGACCATACGATCTAGAGCCTTGACAGGTTTCACTGAATGGCAGTTTCTTCTTGGTACTTGCATTATACTAAATTAAAGTTTATAAATTCAATTTCTTTAAAATATTATAAAATATATTTTAATGATTCAGAAGTCACAGTTAAGCAACTGTTTTCTAGTTCAAGAAACTCTAGAAAAACATACACAGTATTTCTTCTTCCTGCTTCCTTGTCTAACTCATTTTTTAATCATGATAATAGTGATAGCTGCCATGTACTGAGGTTCTACTACAGGCCAGATACTATGGTAGCTGCTGCTCATAGAGGTGAACAAGATAATGCTTAATAAGTATTTGTTAAATCTGTGGTTCTCAAAGTGTGGTCCCTGGACCATCAGCATTACCTGAGGACTCACTACAAAGGCAAATTCTTAGACTACTTTAGACCTATTGAATCAGAAACTGTAGGGATGGGGCCCAACGGACTGTGTTCTAATCAGTGCTCTAGATGATTCTTATGCTCCTTAAAGCTTGAGAACCACTGGGTTAAACAGACGAGTGAAGACAGTGGTTTCTGCTTTTGTGAATCTTCCAGTCTTCTGGGGTAATGGTGGTGGTGGGGCACATGGAGAAATAAATAGGAAAAGAAAAACCCCCAAGCTGGCTGCAGCAGGGGACATAAAGAATGCTTGGAAAACTGTTACTGGCTGGAGAGGTGAGCAAGGGCCTAACCATTTAGAAAAGTATAATCCATGTAAGGAGTTTCAAATTCTTCTTAAGGGCAGTGGGAAGCCATTAAAAGGGTTTTAAGGAAGACAGTGATAAAATTAGATCTATTTAAAAATAAGATGACTGAGTCCTTCGGAGAAAAGTGTGGAAGTGTGATGTGGACGTTTTCCACGTAGGATACATGTGGAAGACAAAGGCCCCAGGTCCCAGGACCTATGAGGGAAGCCAGAGGCTGAAAATGAGATTAAAATGTGCTTATGTGGCAACTGGACCACCAACTCCCTTTGCAGTGAGGAACTAACAGCCAGGATCCTGCTCCCTGGGCAAGACACCAGAAGTTCCCTGTTTAGAAAAAGACAGCAAAGTCTCTCTCTTGTGGCTTTGGAGGTCTACTAGGAATGACTGGTCCCTGCCTGTGTTAAGCTAAATAATGCCACTCCTCTGCCTAGAGAGGTTCATGTATTAATCCCCAGAAGCTGTGAATATGTTACTTTATGATGTGCTTTGGCTCTGTGTCCCCACTCAAATCTCATCTTATAGCTCCCATAATTCCTATGTAGTGGGACCTGATGGGAGATGATTGAATTCTGGGGGCAGGTCTTCCCATGAGGTTCTCCTGATGGTGAATGAATCTCACGAGATCTGATGGTTTTAAAAACAGGAGTTTCTCTGCACAAGCTCTCTCTTTGGCTGCTGCCATCCACGTAAGATGTGACTTGCTCCTCCTTGCCTTCTGCCATGATCGTGAGGCTTCCCTAGTCATGTGGAACTGTGAGTTCTCCATTCAACCTCTTTCCTTTGTAAATTGACCAGTTTCAGGTATGTCTTTATCAGCAGCATGAAAATAGATGAATACACTTTACATTAAAAAAGGAACTTTGCAAAGGTGATTGAGTTAAGGATCTTAAGGTGGGGAGATGATACTGACTACTCAGGGTTGGTGCACAGAGGGTCGTTGTCAGAGAGGAGACATAATGAGAGAAGCAGTGTGAGAGAGCAAGGAAGAAGGGACAATAGAGGAGCGAGAGATTTGAAAAGGCTGGCCTTAAAGATGGCAGAAGGTAGGGAGTGTGTAGCCTCTAGAAGCTGAAAAGGGCAAGGAAATGGATTTTCCCCTAGAGCTTCCAGAAGAAACCACCCCTGACATTTGTTTTGTTTTGCCTTTTTTTTTTTTTTCTTTTTAAGAAATGGGGTCTCATCTTGCCTCTCAAGCTGGAGTGGACTGGCACAATCACAGCTCACTGCAGCCTCTAACTCCTAGGCTCCAGTGATCCTCTCGCCTCAGCCTCTTGAGTAGCTGGGACTACAGGGGCTGGGCACCATGCCTGGTTTCTGTTGACATCTTGACTTTAGGACTTCCAGTCTCCCAAACTGTAAGATGATAAATTTGTGTTAAGTCACTAAGTTTGTGGTAATTTGTTATAGCAAATAGGAAGCTCATAGGCAGCCTAAATATGCTGGACTACAGCCCACCACTGGCTGAGCCTCCTACTCCAGTGGCCCCCAGGCACACACGAATACAAATGGACAGCCATGAATCTCAAAACTTAGGAGAGAACTTTTAAATATAAAGGAAAGAGGTCCCAATAAACAAACAAAATCCGACGGAAACAAAAATAATGCAACAGACAAAATTTAGAAAGCAATTTAAACATTATTCTCAGAAAGATACAAGAAATCCACAAAATTAAAAACATATGGTTTGAAAAGGAACAGTTAAAGAAAGAACGAGCTCTTGAAAATTGTAACTATGACAGCTGAAATAAATTCAGTAGAACAGATGGAAGGTGAAGTTAAGGAAGTCTGCAGAAAGCAGAAGGTAGTAGAAAATTTAGGTAGAAAATGAGAGAAAATTTAGTTAGAGAAGGAGAGAATCAATTCTAAAAGCCTTATATCCAATTCTAAAAAGCAAGAACAGAAAGAGCAGAGGGTAGAAAATGAGTAAAGAAAAAAAACCAACTATAAAATGTCCCAAGCTTGAGGGACCTGAGTCTCCACATTGAGAGATCACAGCAAGTGTGCAGCCCAGTGAATGAAAGAAGATATCTGCACCAAGGTACATCAGCGGGATACTTCAGAACACCAGGCACACCGACAGGTCTTTAAAACTTCCAGGAATGTGAGGAGAGAGGAGGGCACAGGTCACAAGGATAGAGGACTGAAAATCAGAACAACGCCTGACCACAATATGGCAAGGCAGAAGACAGTGACCCAATGCCTCCAACATTTTGAGGAGAACTGATTTGTGAAAACAAGGATTAAAAACCCTGGCAAACTGTCAGAAAATTATGAGGAAAGAATAAAGCCATTTGCAATGGAAGACTTTTAGAAAATGTACCTCCCACTGACTTTTTTTTTAAGGAAACTACTACAGGATGTGCTCCAGAAAAGTGAGGTGATGCACAGAGAGGAAGACAACAGACCCCAGATACTAGAATGAGACTCAAACAGGCCCACACAGAGTTCATTGGTTTGCAGAAAAGGCTGCATGAAGCAGGTGAGAAGAGCAGGTTTTAGACTTCGGTGATGACCTGCATGCCACTTCTTTCCCATTCTGCATGGTTCTTTGGAATTAGGGTGACCAACCATCCCATTTGCTCAGGATGAAGGGGTTTCCCCAGATGGGGTGTTTTACCAGGTAAGCTGGGACGGCTGGTCTCCAGACTTGGAACTGAGGCCCATCCTCGTTCCTTTAAGTCTGTGCCTTCGAAGGTGCTGTTCTTGCTTCCTGGCACATGCTCTCTGCCCAGTCAATTCTTACTCTCCCCCTGGGCCCCAGCCCAAGCTTGGAGATGGAGAAATGTAACCAGGTCAAGATGGCTGTCTTCTCTAGCAAGGTGTAACACCAGAACAGCCTGTTAACCTTCTGAGACATCTGTATTCAGGCAGATGCCACGTGAAACCTCTCCATGCTAAGAGGTGAGAGCTGCAGTCAGGGTGGGGTTTATCCCAAGTTTCCTGGGAGATCAGAAACTAGTGCCCTTAACCTGGGGGAAAACAAAGATAAAATTTGCCACAGAGCTCAATCAGCTGAGGAAACAACTGCAGTAGCAGAGTCTTATCATTACAGTTCCCTAAATTCTATGAAATCTCACTCTTAGTATTGAGGAATTACTTGCTGTGTTAGGGGCTTCCACCATTCATTTTCTCCAAACAGACACTGCCTTAAGAGTGGACGAAGTCTGAGCTGAATAACTGCATGGAAACTGCAAAATCCTAGGCACTTCAAGTACTCTTCTCTGATTTTACGGGACACTTTCATGAATTAACACATTTCCTTCACATTTAAATGAATTTTAAAAATCATTCTTTCTTACATTTTGGAGACCACCACTCCTGGTGCTTTTGCTCTGCTCTATTCTTGTAGACTTGATCCCTTTCAGCTGTCAGCCCTCCTAGCTAGTTACAGCGGGTCTCATGCCAGACGCACATTACAATCACCGGGGGAGATTTTAAAACCTAACTTTGCTCAGCCTTCACTCTCAGAATCTCTGGGGGTGGGGCGTGAATGTGGGGAGGTTTTACCAGCTCACCCGGTGATTCTAATGTGCAGCGAGGGCAAGGACTACTGGGTGTAGAGCAGTAGATTTTGCCTTCATCTGTTTGGACTGCTATAATAAAACATCATAGACTAGGTGAGTTATAAGCAATGGAAATTTATACCTCACCGTTCTGGATGCTGGGAAGTGGAAGTTGAAGGCTCTGGCAGATTCAGTGTCTGGTGAGGGCTGCTTTTCCATCATAGATGATGCCTTCTGGCTGTGCCCTCACTATTACATCCCAAAACTTACTATTGAGGAATTACCTACTGTTTTAGGGGCTTCCCCTGTTCATGTTCTCCAACAAACATTGCCTGCCACGGTGGGATTCCTTCTCATGGTGGGATGGACAAGGCAGCTTGCTGGGGCGAGCTGGGGCCTCTTTTATAAGAGACTTATGTCTTCTTGATGTCTCTGCCCTCAGGACCTAATCACCTCCCGAAAGCCCCACCTCCCAGCACGGTCGTATTGGTGATTAGGTTTCAACAGGTGAATTCTGGGGGAAAACAATCATTCAGATTATAGCAGTTTTGAAGTCAGGGAGATGTGGTTCAATTCCTTCGTTAGCGATATATTAGATGTTTTTGGCCAAGTAATTTCACACTCAGAGTCTCAGTTTTCTCATCTATGAAATGGGCTTACTAATGCCCACTAGATAGGGCTCTGGTATGGATAAAGAAGTTTGTGAAACACTCAGTTTAATACCTGACCCCAACTGAGTGCTCAGCAAAAGTGAGCTGGTAATCATCGTTGGACAGTGGAAAAAGCTTCCTATCGCAGAGCAAAAAAGGAACGGCAACATGATTAACTATCTTGCTCAACATCTTTGTCCAGAGAGAAGATGACACTTGAAGTTTTAACTCTTCATAAGGATTGTAATGTATGAACTAAACTCCACAAAAGAAAGAACAACTTGAGAGAGAACATATCCATTTAAATGGCAACTTAGACCCACTCAAGAAAATGTGTAAGACTAATGTCATCCAATTACTTGTGTGCCAGATGAAATCAGTTAAAACCTTTCCATTTTGAAGAGCTGCGGGTATAAGTGTTACATATTCAACTTGACTTTGCCTGATAAAGATCTGTTTTGGTGATAAACATTAATTTCCTATTTTGGTAAATCTATTAACTCTCTTTGGAAAGTATAAATTAAACAATATAGCTATGGTCTGGTCTACAGAATTTAAATACGTTTTGTTAGAATGCAATAATTCTCAGAGTAAATAAAGCTGATGAAAATAAAAATAATTAAAATCTCTAGAAATAAAGCTAGCTAGATATGTGATGAGAAAGTAACCATATCTTTTTCTTTTCCTGCTGTTGGTTCATGTGTGTGTGTGTGTCTGTGTGTGTGTGTGTGTGTGTGTGTGTGTGTGTGTGTGAGAGAGAGAGAGAGAGAGAGAGAGAGAGAGAGAGAGAGAGATGGCTAGGCTCTGGGATCCTGGAGTGGATGGGGTAATACTGACCAAGATGACATAAATCAGGAGTAGGATTTGAGGGCAGTGGAATGAACCAACACTGTCTATCCCAGCCAGGAGAGTGAGAATATTCCAGAGTAAAGAGAGGTTGGTAGTTTACATATGGAGAAGACCTGAACTCTGTTCCCTTGCTGACAGTCCTGGGTTTGGCAGGTAGATAGCTGGGGTCTCAACTTTCCCTGTGGTCCATCCGGTCACAGCAGCACGGATGCTGTAGTAGAGCAGCCCACTTTTGAGTGGATCACACAGGCTTGAACAATAAGCATCTCATGTTGACCCTACAGAGCTGAAGACTAGAAGCTTCTTCCTCAAACTTTTTGGACCAGGTGAGTCTTTCCAGACCCTATTAAGACCCTGGAGAAGAGGAAGAAGGGGCTCCCTGTACCATGACTGAGAATGAAAGTTCCTTTACCAATAAGATAGGGCCATGGAACAAAACTGATTCAGAAAAATACAGAAAGTTTACATGGAGGAAGTTAGTCCTTTCCGAACTACTTATACCATTGTTGCTAATAATAAAGTTGAAGATACATAAACCCATTGAAAGACTGGCTGACCAAATGGCCTCATCTTACTTGTGAGGAAGCTGATGCCCAGAGCACTGAGCTGATTTCCCAACTTCCCATTCATCTAGAGATTTAGAAGAGGAAGAAATATAGCAGAGGCAAGAGCCAGCCCCTTCCCACTTTCTCCCCCGCTGTTTATTATAGAAAAATGCTTACATAATAGAGCAAAAAGACAGTATCAGGACGTTCACTGCAACAAATTTACAATATTAGAAATTGGAAACAACCTAAATGCCCATCATTGGAACAGATAAATTGTCTTCTAATCTTACGTTGGAACACTATATTGCAATGAAATGAATGGAGCAGAGTTACGTTATCAGCATAGACTGAACAAACAAATTAAGTTGCGGAAGGATATATACAATATGAAACACTTTGTAAGGGGTTAAAATATGAAAAAATCCTGACATTATTATGAATACGTTATTTATTCAACAGTTAATAAATACTTTTTGAAAACCTGTCATGTGCCAAATGTTGCTCTAGGTGTTGGCGATGTATCAGCGAACAAAGAAAAGTACTTGCTTTCCGGGAACTAACATTCTAGAGACATACCTACACAGGTAGCAGAAATAGAAAGACAAATATGGGATTGACAAACACTGAATTCAGAACAGGGACATCTCTGGGTACAGATCAGAGCAATGTGACTAAAGAGGGGGTGCACAGAGGTTTTCAGTTATTTGCAATGTTTTATTTCTTAAGCTGGGCAGGGGATATGTGATGTTTGTTATATCATTCTCTATAGCTTTTAGTCTGTATGAAATATTTTATACAATCTATTTAATTTTGTTTCCTAGTTTCATGTCCACAAATTTCTTTTCTCTTTAATAAAAACACATTCGCTTCCACAGATAAAATGAGATCAAATGAAATATAGGAAGATAAATGGGTATGTTCTGGGCTCTGGCTGAGGGTATTTAAGAAAGCACGTGTGCTTGGAAATGACAAGAACTCCTGGATGTTTTGAATGATATTGTTGTTTCTAGAAGCTCATGGAAGCACTAGCAGACAGCCAGGCCCAGTGGAACTTGTTTGTTCAATCTATGCTTTGCTGAATGAAGGACTGAATGTGGAGTGAACTTGTTCCATGGAAAAGCATGAGAGGTTCTACTGCGTGTTCTTGTGGTACCATTTAATCTAGCCTGGCCGCACAGGTGAGGCATTTTGGAGAACTACCTCGTGGATCTATAGACTGCAGATATTTTAGCGTGTAATATACTCTGCATCATGAGTCATGTGGGACTAAATTGGATCCAGTTTGACAGCTCTTATCCCAAACATTTAAATAAACAGCCTTATCTAAAAATCTTCCTCTTCGGAGTCCTTTGCCCCATCAATAATTCTTGATGTATTATTGAAGTATATCTGATTAGAAAGGAGGATATTGCAATGCTATCCTTTTTTCTTCATAATTCCATGGGCATTTATTGAAAATTAAAGATATTCCAGTCAAGAAACAAGTGTTTGATACAGAAGTATGTCAATTCATTAAAATTAAGTAAGACATACATATATAGAACAACATAGCTCGTTTTGAAAATACATACAAACAAAAAGATACATATATTGCATTATAATGGATGCTTGTGTAGGAGAGAAATGGAAGATGATTATGGGGATATAAAAGAATAAATTAAAAGTAATATATCAAAGGGGAAAATAAGAAATGGACTTTCACAGGAATAGTGGCAATTTTCCCTGAACCAAAAGATGTTTAACTTGACCTTCTGCACCTGAGGAAAGTACATAAATAAATGAATAAAACATAGTCCTTGTCCTCAAGGAACTCACAGTCTGGCAGGCAGACATAGGTAGAAACATGTGATTGTTCCACATGATTAATTCAGTAAGCACAGACTGCTTCAAGTGGGTACCTTAGACAGATTTCAGGTCCCTGGGGTAGGAGGGTCTTGTCAGGAGAGATTTCTCTGGACAGGCACCAGTTAACCAGGTGAAATGGTGCAAAGGCAATCCCCGACAGAATATAGAATATACAAAAGCACAGTTGAGAGGAAGAGAATGATTTGGAAAACTGCAAGTACAACCATGAGAGACTGACATTACTGTCATGTTTATTCATTCAAGATTATTTATTAAGCAGTTCCTATGTATCCAAGTACTTACACGTGCAAACTGAGATTCAGAGGGTTTGAAAATATTATCCTTTATACCCTTTGGTCCTTATTTACTCCTAGAGTAATATTCAGAGATTTAGGAAAAGTTTATGTGCCATGATGTGCCAGGGCAGCATTATTTATAACAGTGAAAAGATGAAAAGAAAAATAGTGTTCTGCAATAAAGGAATGATGAAAATAAAGATGGTGTTCCTATAGAATTATATTTTATAGTGCCATTAAAATGTATTTACAAAAATCATTTGATGACATGGAAATTTTATATTATTAAATGTAGAATCTGATTATAACATTATTAAATGTCTATCAATCAAGGAAATACTTCATAATGTCAATGTTAATTTTCTTCTTTATACTTTTTGCATTTTTTTCAAATTTTCCATAGCATGTAGTTTTGCTTTTATGTCTTTATGTATTTACTTTTTTTCAAGACAGGGTCTCTCTGTTGCCTAGACTGTAGTGCAGTGGTGGAATCATGGCTCACTGCAGCCCCAACCTCCCAGGCTCAAGTGATCCTTCCAGCTCAGCTTCCTGAGTAGCTAGGGCTACAGGCACATACCATCATGCCTGGCTAATTAAAAAAGAATTTTAGAGATGGGGCTCACTACGTTGCCCAGGGTGGTCTTGAACTCCTGGGCTCAAATGATACTTCTGTTTTGACCTCCAAAAGTGCTGGGATTACAGGCGTGAACCACTGCACCAGCTTAGTTTTGCTTTTATAAATAAGAAAAGAGTTATTAAATTTAAGAAAATAAGGAAATCAGAGTATTATGCTTGAAAGACAAGCAATCACAAACTTGACATTTCTTACAATCTTAGGTATCTATTTACATAGCTTGCTCATTTTACAAACCTGTGAAGAAATTAACTTACATGATTGCAAATATGAGGTTAAAATCAAGCTAGGTTTTGAGGGGGTTAGGAGAAAGTTGTTGAGGATAGTTATTATAGATTCTGGGGCAGCAGCATGCCTTATTGGAAAGAGATGAACTTAGAGTGAGGACATTATTAGTTGTATGACCCTGGGGGTAATGATATATATATTTTTTTTACTGTTGTGGTGAAGATTAAACCAGATCATTAGAACTCTTGGCACAGGATAGACACTTAATAAAAACTGTTGACTCTGATTTTTCTTAAAGGTTATGAATATTCAGTGAAAACCTGGACATTTTAAGTGGTGTTCTCAGCTGGTTAGAAGGGGTATGTCTTTATTAGCAGTGTGAAAACCGACTAATATAGTAAATTGGTACCAGTAGAGTAGGGCATTGCTGAAAAGATACCTGAAAATATGGAAGCGACCTTGGAACTGGGTAACAGGCAGATGCTGAAATAGTTTGGAGGGCTCAGAAGAAGACAGGAAAATGTGGGAAAGTTTGAAACTTCTTAGAGACTTGTTGAATGGCTTTGACAAAAATGCTGACAGTGATACGAACAATAAGGTCCAGGCTGAGGGGGTCTCAGATGGAGATGAGGAACTTGTTGGGAACTGAAGCAAAGGTGACTCTTGCTATGTTCTGGCAAAGAGACTGGCAGCATTTTGCCCCTGCCCTAGAGATTTGTGGAACTTTGAACTTGAAAGAGATGACTTAGGGTATCTGGTGGAAGAAATTTCTAAGCAGCAAAGCATTCAAGATGTGACTTGGGTGTTGTTAAAGACATTTTGTTTTAAAAGGGAAACAGCATAAAGTTTGGAAAATTTGTAGCAAGACAATGCAATAGAAAAGAAAATCCCATTTTCCAAGGAGAAATTCAAGCCAGTTGCAGAAATTTGCATAAGTAATGAGGAGCTGAATGTTAATCCCCAAGACAATGGGGAAAATGTCTCCAGGGCATGTCAGTCCCTCCCATGATTCAATTACCTCCCACCAGGTCCCTCCCACAAAAGGCAGGAATTGTGGGAGTTACAATTCAAGATGAGATTTGGGTGCGGACACAGCCAAACCATATCATTACACCCTTGGCCCCTCCCAAATATCATATCCTCACATTTCAAAACCAATCATGCCTTCCCAACAGTCCCCTAAAGTCTCAATTAATTTCAGCATTAACTCAAAAGTCCACAGTCCAAAGTCTCATCTGAGACAAGGCAAGTGTCTTTTGCCTATAAGCCTGTAAAATCAAAAGCAAGTTAGTTACTTCCTAGAAACAATGGAGGTACAGGCACTAGGTGAATACAGCCATTTCAAATGGGAGAAATTTGCCAAAATGAAGGGGCTACAGGCTCCATGCAACTCTCAAATCCAGCAGGGCAGTCAAATATTAAAGCTCCAGAATGATCTCCTTTGACTCCATATCTCACATCCAGGTCACACTGATGCAAGAAGTAGATTCCCATGGTCTTGGGCAGCTCTGCCCCTGTGACTTTGCGGGGTGTACCCCACCTTTTGGCTGCTTTCATGGGCTGGTGTTGAATGTCTGCGGCTTTTCCAGGTGCATGGTGCAAACTGTCTGTGGATCTACAATTCTGGGGTCTGGAGGACAGGGGACCTCTTCTCATATCTCCATTAGGTGGCACCCCAGTAGGGACTCTGTGTGGGGACTTTGATCCCACATTTCCCTTTCATACTTCCCTAGCAGAGGTTCTCTATGAGAGCCCACCCCGCAGCAAACTTCTGCCTGGACATCCAGGCATTTCCATACATCCTCTGAAATATAGGTGGAGGTTTCCAAACCTCAATTCTTGGTGCCAGCTCCCTGCTGTGGCTGGACCAGGCATACTGCAAGTGGCTTCCACTGTAGGCACCAGGGAACACGGTGGCACCTGGAAGCTCGGAGACACTGGAACCACAGAGCCTCAAAGAGGGTGTTACAGCCCTGGCTCATGGAGTTCCTAAGTCTGGGTTCCCCAGAGGGCCACAGCTCTTCTCTCCTTTCTTCCCTCCTTCTTCATGTCTGCAATGTGGTGAGTGAAGGGCATGTTTCAGTCCTGTTTGTGTTACAGCTCTTTCAGTCCTGCCATTTAGCGGGTCCCAAGTTCTTATCTTGCAACCAGGAAGAATAGGGTATGCAGAAAACTGGAGGGTAAGCAAGGCAAAGAGGTGCTTTATTAAGTAACAGTACAGCTCTCAGGAGACCTGAAGTGGGTAGTTCCTATCCAGAGGCAGGTTGTCCCAATGTTCCTGTATCCTTCAGTGGAGAGGAGACCAGAGTGGGTAGCTGCTATCCACAGGCAGGTCATTCCAATGTCTCTGCAGCCCTCAGTGGAGAGGAGACCCAGAGTGGGTATTTCCTATCTGCAGGCAGGTTGTCCCATCGTCTGCCCAAGTTTGGCAGAGTCTGGGGTTTTTATGGGCTTCAGAGGGGAAGAAGTGTATGCTGATTGGCCCATGGGAGGCCATGGATGGGCCTGAACAGAGCACCACAAGTTCTCACTCCAGTCTATGGAACTGGCAGCCTGGCCCCCATGCTTCAGGCCATCCCTGGTGTGAAGGTGGGGCTTCAGCAGGACCTGCCCCTTTCCACCCAAGGGCCTGTCTGCTTTCTACTGCCATCAACCTGCTGTCCACAGTACCCAGGCTGTTCATGCTGAGGGGGACCTGCAGGCCTCAGCCGAGCTGCCCTCAGCCCCCTGTCAGCCTCCCTTCCATGCTCATCGGTGCCCTAAGCCTGGATGGACAATGGTTGGACAATGGTAACTTCTGCTCCTTGGCAACTACCTATGAGGAACAAAGGGCAACCTCATCACATCTCTCTCCTACCAGCCACATTTAAGTTTGCATAAGCCTATAAGCCTATGTTTGCTTTTAGACTGGGTTTTCAGGTTTTTGCATACTACCCAACCCTTTTGTAAATACACAATAATCCCAGGAGGTTATTTGGTTTCTCATTAACAACAGTTTCCTGTCTTTTAAGGCTCCAAGACATACCAGATGATGGGTCACGTGCGAGTTCTAATTCCTTTTCTTTATTAGGCAGTGATACTATTGCGTTAACACAAATGTTTTCATCTTGCCTTCAGAATTACTTGGAATTCAAGGTTATCGGGTTAGTAAGATGTTAGAGAAGCCATGAAATTAATTATAATACCTGTCTGACAAGAATAACAGGGTTTTTGAAAAGAAAACAGTCTACTGATCAGTCCTTCATAGGTTTTCTAACTCCTGTTGCTTTGAAATAAAGAATTCTATGAGTTTTCATTTCCTTCTGCAAAATTATCTTCTATATTCCTGTGACAGAGCATGCCAGACATGCATAGTGATGAGGCATTCACTTTTATGTCTTCAGAGTGGAAATCTATTGAATTCCTGGCTCAGAATTGGCAACCTAAGTGATATAATGTCGCTGTTTAATATTTATACTGAAACTATGAAGGACATTCCTGACTTTTTAGTCAAGAATGGTGAAAATTTATCCATATTAATTTATGAAGTTTAAAAGTGGAACTTGTCTTTCTTCTGAAAGAATCAATTAGCCCTAACTTCCCAAGGCCAATTGTTGGGAGCAAGTCCCACAAAATCTGGCCATAAACTGGCCCCAAAACTGGCCATAAACAGAATGTCTGCAGCACTGTAACATGTTCATAATGGCCCTAACGCCCATGCTGGAAGGTTGTGGGTTTACGGGAATGAGGGCAAGGAACACCTGGCCTGCCCAGGGCAGAAAACTACTTAAAGGCATTCTCAAGCCACAAACAATAGCATGAGTGATCTGTGCCTTAAGGACATGCTCCTGCTGCAGTTAACCAGCCCAACCTATTCCTTTATTTCAGCCCATCCCTTCATTTCCCATAAGGGATACTTTTAGTTAATTTAATATCTATAGAAACAATGCTAATGACTGGCTTGCTGTTAATAAATATGTGGGTAAATCTCTGTTTGGGGCTCTCAGCTCTGAAGGCTGTGAGACCCATGATTTCTCACTTCACACCTCTATATTTCTGTGTGTGTGTCTTTAATTCCTCTAGCACTGCTGGGTTAGGGTCTTCACAACTGAGCTGCTCTCAGCATGTGGCATCCATCATGGGGGCTCAAATCCAGATCAAAGGGTCGCCGGAGCAATGGTTGGAACGGAAAACTAGCTGGAGGACACCCGAGTACTCTTAAAGCAATCCCCGTGGTGAGTAAGAAGGGGAGCTCAGAAGCATCAGGGTAACAATGGGACAGGTGTGGGGTCTGGTTCGTTCCACCTTGGAACTTTTTCACACTGATGATGAGGAGGAAGGAGAGTATAGCGAAGTAACAGAAGAGGTTACAGAGCATGTTTATTTGCCAGCTAAAGCTAAAGCGGCAAAGGAGGGAGAGGTTCATCCCTACTGTTCTGCACCCCCTCATTATTATTTTGAAGAAAAACACCCTCCGGATCTTTCTTTTCCAGAGGACACTGGGCAAAAAATAGTTGCCCCAGTGGCTGTTCGAGCAGTGCCTTGAGTGACCCCTCTTAGTTCTATTCAGGCAGGAATTCAGCAAGCTAGATGAGAGGGTGATTTAGAGGCTTGGCAGTTCCCAGTTAAAATACACCCCCAAGATCAAGAGGGAAATATTATAGCTACATTTGAGCCTTTTCCTTTTAAATTACTCAAAGAATTTAAACAAGCTATAAATCAGTATGGACCAGGTTCTCCTTTTGTAATGGGACTGTTAAAGAATGTTGCTGTTTCCAGTCAGATGATTCCTACTGACTGGGATGCTCTTACTCAAGCTTGTCTAACTCTTGCTCAGTTCTTACAATTTAAAACTCGGTGGGCAGATGAAGCTTCCATTCAGGCTCCTCACAATGCCCAGGCCCAACCTCAAATTAATATAACTGCAGACCAACTTTTGGGGGTTGGCGGCTGGGCTGGTTTAGATGCACAACTGGTCATGCAGGATGATGCCATAGAACAGCTTAGAGGAGTGTGCATTAGAGCTTGGGAAAAAATCACTTCAGGTGGGGAACAATACACTTCCTTTAGTGCTATAAAACAGGGACCAAGAGAACCATACATTGATTTTTATAGCTTGGTTACAGGAGTCTCTTAAAAAGATGATTGCAGATTTGGCTGCTCAGGATATAGTGCTGCAGTTATTAGCTTTCGACAATGCTAATCCCAATTGCCAGGCTGCTCTGAGACCTATCAGAGGGAAAGCACATTTAGTTGATTATATCAAGGCCTGTGATGGTATCGGAGGTAATCTGCATGAAGCTACTTTGTTGGCACAGGCAATGGCAGGACTGAGAGTGGATAAAGGATTACTCCATTTCCTGGAGCTTGTTTTAACTGTGGGAAACATAGTCATACTAAAAAAGAATATAGAAAAAATCAGCGAGTCAGGCCACCAGATAGGGGAAAAAAGAAAACTATTGAGCCTGAAATATGTCCAAAATGTGAAAAAGGAAAACATTTGGCTAGTCAGTGTCACTCTAAGTTTGATAAAGAAGGGAACCCAATTTCGGGAAATGCCATGAGGGGCCTGTCCTGGGCCCCATTCTAAACTGGGGCATTTCCAGCTCAGGCTATTCCCTCACCCCTGTACAATGTCTGTCCCCCACCACAGCCGGTAGTGCCACAGTAGATTTATGCTGCACAAAAGCTGGGAGTCTTGTGCCTGGGGAACCCTGCAAAAGGTCCCAACAGGAGTCTGTGGACCCTTGCCAGCAGGGACAATAAGATTACTTTTAAGAAAGTCTAGTTTAAGTTTAAAAGGGGTACAAATACATACAGGAGTCATTGATTCAGATTACAGTGGGGAAATTCAAATTGTTATATCTACTTCTGTTTCCTGGAAAGCAGAGCCGGGAGAGCGATAGCACAGCTCCTGATTGTGCCATATGTGGGAATGGGGAAAAGTGAAATTAAACAAACAGGAGGATTTGGAAGCACAAATTAACAAGGCAAAGCAGCTTATTGGGTAAATCAAATTACTGATAAATGTCCTACCTGTGAAATAACTATTCAGGGAAAGAAATTTAAAGGTTTGGTAGATACAGGAGCAGACATTTCAATCACTTCTCTATAGCACTGGCTGCCTGCACGGCCAATTCAACCTGCTCAATTTAACATAGTTGTAGTTGGTAAAGTCGCTAAAGTATATCAAAGTGGTTACATTTTGTTGTGAAGGGCCTGACAGATAACCTGGGACTATTCAACCAATTATAACTTTTGTACCTATAAATTTATGGGGAAGAGATTTATTACAACAATGGGAGCACAAGTTCTAATTCTGGAACAATTATATAGCCCTCAAAGTCAACATACAACGTATGAAATGGGGTATGTCCCTGGTACAGGACTAGAAAAACATTTGCAAGGTTTAAAAAGTTCCTGCCAAAGATTAGGATATCATTTTGATGGCAGCCATTGTTAAGCCTCCAGAACCTACACCTTTAAAATGGTTAACAGTTAAGCCAATTTGGATAGAACAATGGCCGTTAGTAAAGAGAAACTGGTGGCTTTAGAGAAATTAGTTATTGAACAATTAGAAAATGGGCACATAGTTCCAACATTTTCCCCTTGGAACTCTCCAGTTTTCCTAATTAAGAAAAAATCAGGTAAATGGAGAATGTTAACTGGCTTAAGAGCTGTCTATTCAGTGATACAACCTATGGGAGCTTTACAGCCAAGATTGCCTTCTCCTGCTATCATTCCAAAAAATTGGCCTTTAATAGTCATAGATTTAAAAGACTGTTTCTTTACTATCTCTTTAGCTGAGCAAAACTATGAATGGTTTGCATTTACAATTCCTGCAGTAAACAACCTGCAGCCTGCTAAGCATTTTCATTGTTTTACAGATGGGTCTAGTAATGGTAAAGCTTCTTATTCTGGATCAAAAGTAAAGTTTTCCAGACACCCTATACTTCAGCTGAAAAGTGGAACTTGTAGCTGTAATTGAGGTATTGACTGCTTTTGATATGCTTACTAATGTGATTTCTGATTCTTCATACACAGTTCATTCCACATAGCTAATTGAAAATGCTCAGTTACAATTTCATACAGATGAACAACTGATGACTTTATTTACCCAATTGCAAACAGCAGTTCGAAGTAGAATGCATCCTTTTACATCACTCACATTAAGGCTCATACACCTCTTCCAGGACCTTTGACTGAAGGGAATCAAATGGCTGATCACCTAGTTGCTAATGCAATATCTAATGCTAGACACTTTCACAATTTAACCCATGTTAATGCCTCTGGTCTCAAACACAGTTACATTACCTAGAAAGAAGCTAAAAATATTATCCAGCGACGCCCAATTTGCCAAATGGTACATTCCTCATCTTTTACAGGAAGAGTTAATCCTCGAGGACTGGAACCTAACTCTCTTCGCCAAATGGATGTCACACATTGTTCCCTCGTTTGGGAGACTAGCTTATGTACATGTATGTGTGAACACCTTTTCTCACTTTGGGCTACATACCAAATAGGAGAGTCTTCCACCTGTGTTAAACGTCATCTTTTGCAGTGGTTTGTGGCAATGGGCATTCCAGCTTCTTTTAAAACAGATAATGCCCCAGGCTATACTAGCCAAGCTCTAGCTACATTTTTCTCTATGTGGAATATTAAACACATTACTGGTATCCCATACAATTCTCAAGGACAAGCCATAGTGGAAAGAATGAATATCTCCCTAAAAAAGCAGTTGCAAAAGCAGAAAGGGGGAGACAGAGAATACAGAATATGGAACCCCACAGATACAACTGAATCTAGCATTATTAACTTTAAATTTTTTGAGCCTGCCCAAAAGCCAGATGCTATCAGCAACTGAACAGCATCTACAGAAACCAGTTGCAAAGACAGAAGCAGAACAACTGATTTGGTGGAGAGATCCAAATACAAATAGTTGGGAAATAGGTAAAATAATAACTTGGGGTAGNTAATGGTAAAGCTTCTTATTCTGGATCAAAAAGTAAAGTTTTCCAGACACCCTATACTTCAGCTGAAAAAGTGGAACTTGTAGCTGTAATTGAGGTATTGACTGCTTTTGATATGCTTACTAATGTGATTTCTGATTCTTCATACACAGTTCATTCCACATAGCTAATTGAAAATGCTCAGTTACAATTTCATACAGATGAACAACTGATGACTTTATTTACCCAATTGCAAACAGCAGTTCGAAGTAGAATGCATCCTTTTACATCACTCACATTAAGGCTCATACACCTCTTCCAGGACCTTTGACTGAAGGGAATCAAATGGCTGATCACCTAGTTGCTAATGCAATATCTAATGCTAGACACTTTCACAATTTAACCCATGTTAATGCCTCTGGTCTCAAACACAGTTACATTACCTAGAAAGAAGCTAAAATATTATCCAGCGACGCCCAATTTGCCAAATGGTACATTCCTCATCTTTTACAGGAAGAGTTAATCCTCGAGGACTGGAACCTAACTCTCTTCGCCAAATGGATGTCACACATTGTTCCCTCGTTTGGGAGACTAGCTTATGTACATGTATGTGTGAACACCTTTTCTCACTTTGGGCTACATACCAAATAGGAGAGTCTTCCACCTGTGTTAAACGTCATCTTTTGCAGTGGTTTGTGGCAATGGGCATTCCAGCTTCTTTTAAAACAGATAATGCCCCAGGCTATACTAGCCAAGCTCTAGCTACATTTTCTCTATGTGGAATATTAAACACATTACTGGTATCCCATACAATTCTCAAGGACAAGCCATAGTGGAAAGAATGAATATCTCCCTAAAAAAGCAGTTGCAAAAGCAGAAAGGGGAGACAGAGAATACAGAATATGGAACCCCACAGATACAACTGAATCTAGCATTATTAACTTTAAATTTTTTGAGCCTGCCCAAAAGCCAGATGCTATCAGCAACTGAACAGCATCTACAGAAACCAGTTGCAAAGACAGAAGCAGAACAACTGATTTGGTGGAGAGATCCAAATACAAATAGTTGGGAAATAGGTAAAATAATAACTTGGGGTAGAGGTTATGATTGTGTTTCTCCAGGCCAAAATCAACAGCTGATTTGGATACCATCAAGACACCTAAAACCTTATCATGAGCCAGATGCTGAGGAAGAGACTCTGGGAGGATCCCGAGGACCCCCCAGTTGCAGCCATATCAAGGCTGACACTGTGGAGGACCCCAACTGTCACGGGCAACACCCGTCGAACACAGCCACCCACCTGGGGACAGATCAAGAAGCTATCACAGATGGCAGAAGAAAACCTGAGGAAAGTGGGACAACCAGTCACAATGAATAATTTAATGGTAGCTATGATAGTGGTTACTACCACTGCCGTGAGTATTCCTTCAATAAGGGCTGACACAGAGAACAATTATACTTATTGGGTATATTTATCAATCTTGGCTGGAAATAATGCCTGCATGCAATCACTCTATGACACAATTACACATGCTTTCCGATCTCAGTATTTACCATAATAAATCTGCTCCTATAATTGGGGCACACTGCCCTCAAAAACCTATTTGTAAACAGGATTGGACCCAGTTAGAAAAAATGAACTTGCTTATTTAGGAATATTTCTTTGCAGAACAGGCAGAGGTGCTGCACAACGATTCCTACGGAATCATTATTAACTGGTCCCCTAAGGGGATGTTTAGCTTGAATTGAACCTCTCAGTCTGCATGCCATGGCCACATTATGTTCAGATGATCTGAACAAAATGGTCAGATGGTAGAAATGATAAGAAGTACGGCAAAAGTTCCTATTACCTGGAAACATGGCGGTATAGTGGCACCTCAACCTCAAATGATATGGCCCACTGTAGGAGCTTAACATGAGAATTTAAAATTAAAGAGCAAATATTTAAAGCATCCCAGGCACACCTGACCTTAATGCCAGGAACTGGAGTGCTTAAAGGAGCTGTAGACAAATTAGCAGTTAGTAACCCATTAAAATGGATAAAAACACTTGGAAGTTCTGTGATTTCAATGATGATTGTGCTTTTAATCTGTGTTGTCTGTCTTTGTATAGTCTGCAGATGTGGATCCTGACTCCTGCAAGAAGTAGCTCACTGTGACAAAGCTGCCTTTGCTTTTATCGATTTGCAAATCAGAGAAGGGGGACGTGTTGTGAGCAAGCCCACCTCAAAATCTGGCCATAAACTGGCCCCAAAACTGGCCATAAGCAGAATGTCTGCAGCACTGTAACATGTTCATAATGGCCCTAATGTCCACGTTGGAAGGTTGTGGGTTTAGGGGAATGAGGGCAAGGAATCCAGGGTGGAAAACCACTTAAAGGCATTCTTAAGCCACAAGCAATAGCATGAGTGATCTGTGCCTTAAGGACACGCTTCTGCCGCAGTTAACTAGCCCAACCTATTCCTTTATTTCAGCCCATCCCTTCATTTCCCATAAGGGATACTTTTAGTTAATTTAATATCTATAGAAACAATGCTAATGACTGGCTCGCTGTTAATAAATATGTGGGTAAATCTCTGTTTGGGGCTCTCAGCTCTGAAGGCTGTGAGACCCCTGATTTCCCACTTCACACCTCTATATTTCTGTGTGTGTGTCTTTAATTCCTCTAGCGCCGCTGGGTTAGGGTCTCCCCAACCGAGTTGGTCTCAGCAGCCAATGGAGATAGCCAGAAAGTGCTGGCTGCCTGAACTAACCGTGGCAAGTATTTTTATTTCAGTCTTTGGGGAAAGCTAGACTTACATCCTTCTGACCGCTGTTCCTCTTTAATATCCCTGCTCTCATTTTTGTAGTAGCGCACCAATGACTTTCACCATCAAGCACAAGTGTTTCCTGTAGAGCTGGGAGGTAAATCTGGCCATCTAGCTTCCTGGCTTCAGCTGATCCTCACAGGACTTGCCCAAAACCCTTGACTTACCTACTGCAACAGGACTCAGTGTGTCAGATACAACTTGCTAAGTCCTCAAATTATAATCAGCACTGTGTTACTGAAATATACTGCCTTGGGAATGGCACTATTTTAATTTTAAATCAGCCTTACAAATATAAGCTAACACATGCTTTGTCTAAATGTAATATTTATTGACCAATGACCTGAACAATAACAACAACAACAACAAACAAGAAAACAATCTCATTTATGATAGCATCAAACCAGTAAAATAGCTAGGAATAAATTTAATGAAGGAAGCGAAAGACCTGTATACTGAAAGCTATAAAATATTGATGAAGGAAATTAAAAAGATACAAATAAGTGCTTATGGATCAGAGTAATTAATATTGTTAAAATGGCCATACAACCTAAAGCAACATATACATTCAACACAATCCCTATCAAAATCCCAAAGATATTTTCTCAGAAATAGAAAAAGCAATTCTAAAATTTGTATTTATCCACCAAAGATCCTGAATACACAAAGCAATTCTGAGAGGAAAAACAAAGTTGAAGGCATCACACTTCCAGATTTAAAATTATATTACAAAGCTATAGTAATCAAAACAGTAGGATACTGGCATAAAAACAGAAACACAGAGCAGTGGAACAGAATAAAGAGTCCAGAAATAATTTCAAACATATATGTCAACCAATTTTCAGCAAGGCCACCAAAAAGACACAATGGGGAAAGGATAATCTCTGCAATAAATGGTGCTAGGAAAGCTAGATTTCCACTTGCGAAAGAATGAAATTGGACTCTTATTTTACACCAGGCACAAAACTCAACTCAAAATGGATAAGAGACCCAAAAGTAAGACTGAAATAATAAAACTCCTAAAAGAAAACATAGGAGAAAAGGTATTGACATTGGCCTTGGCAATGATTTATTGTATATCCCACCAAAAGCTCAGGCTACAAAAGCAAAAATAAATACATGGAACTACATCAAACTAAAAAACTGCACAGTGAATGAAACAATAAATATGAAAGGCTGGCCAGGCACAGTGGCTCACACCTGCAATCCTAGCACTTTGGGAGGCTGAGGAAGGTGGATATCTTGAGGTCTGGAGTTCAAGACCAGCCTGGCCAACATGGTAAAACCCCATCTCTACCAAAAATACAAAAATTAGCTGGGCATTGTTGCAGGTGCCTGTAATCCCAGCTACTACTTAGGAGGCAGGAGAATTGCTTGAATCTCGGAGGTGGAGGCTGCAGTGAGCTGAGATCATGCCACTGCACTCCAGTCTGGGTGACAAAGTGAGACTCTGTCTCAAAAAATAAAATATGAAAGGTTAACCTATACATAAAGTATTTGTAAACCATATGTCAGATAAGTGGTTAATATTCAAGATTTGTAAAGAACTCATACACTCTGGTAGCAGGAAAATATATAAGCTGATTACAAAATGGGCGACGGACTAGAATAGACATTTCTCCAAAGATGATATTAAAAATAGCCAACAGGTACATGAAAACGTACTCAACATCCGTAATAATGAGGAAAATGCAAATAATAACCACCATGAGATACCACTTCACACTTGAGGACTGCTGCTATCAAACAGACAACATAATAACTGTTGGTGAGGGTGTGAAGAAAAGGGAATGCTTTTGTACACTGTTTGTGGGTGTGTAGAATAGTGTAGTCATTATGAAAAACAATATGGAGGTTCCTAAAGAAATATAAAGTAGAACTGCCATACGATGCAGCAATCCCTCCCTTTCATATCCAAAGGAAATGTAATCACCACCTCATAAATATGTCTGTACTGCCATGCTCATTGCCGCATTATTCACAATAGCCAAGATAGGGAAACAATCTAGGTATCCCAATAGAATATCATTCATCCATAAAAGAGAAAGAGATCCTGCCATTTGTCACAACATGGATGGATCTGGAGGACATTCTAAGTGAAATAAGTCAGACACAGAAAAATATTGCATGATCTCTCACTTATATGTGGAATCTTTAAATAAAGATCAAATATTGGCCAGCCATGGTGTTTTATACCTATAATCCCAGTGATTTGGGAGGCCAAGGTGGGAGGACTGCTTGAGCCCAGGAGTTCAAGACCCCTGGGGTCAAGAAAGTGAGATCCCCCATCTCTATAAAAAAGTCAAATATATATATATATTTGATATTATATATATTTGATATATATATATATCAGCCTTTCATATTTATTGTTTCATTCACTGTGCAGCTTTTTAGTTTGATGTAGTTCCATGTATTTATTTTTGCTTTTGTAGCCTGAGCTTTTGGTGTGATATACTATATATATGTGTGTGTGTGTGTGTGTGTGTGTGTGTATGTGTGTGTGTGTGTGTATATATATATATAGAGAGAGAGAGAGAATAAAATAGTAGTTACTAGGATCAGGGTTGGCCAGTGGCAGGGAGAGAACAGGAAATAGTTAGCTATGGGTCAAGGGATACAAAGTAACAAATATGTAGGATGCGTAAGTGAAAAGATGTAATGTACAACATGAGGACTATAGTTAATAATAGTGTACTGTAGTCAGGATTTCTTCTAAATAAGTATCTTAAAGCTGCTCATGTCTTGGGTGGGGGGGGACAAAAGGTAACTATGTGTGATGATAGATATGTCAATTTGTTCCACTGTAATAATTATTTTACTATATAGATGTATCTCTTAACATCATGTTGTATATCTTAGACATACACAATAAAGTTTACTTAAAATATTTAAAAAATAAATTAGAAAAAATATTTTTCTTGATTTAGAAGTTCAATATCACTATGGAAATTCAGTTGAACACACACACACACACACACACACACACACACACACACACAGCCCCCACAGCAAACTCTGTTCTGGCCATGGAATATGGCATTATTATTTTATTCATTAAATCTATTTGGATCTCTACAGTGTCCCTGTCACAGTGCAGTGGACACAAAAGAAGTACTGGTAGAAGTACAGTGTCCCTCTTAAGAAGGAAAGAAAGAAGAAGAAATATTTACTGGATGAGTCTACTGTGATAGGTGGTTTTACATAGATTATCTCTTTTAATCAAAATAGTCTGCAGTTACGTTAGTTTTACAGACAAATAAATGCAGGCTTGAAGAGGTTAGGTACCTTGCAACCTGTAATTTGATCCAGGTCTATCTGGGTTAAGACTCCATGCTCTTATTTGTAATGATGCATGTAGCATGTAGGAGACAGTTAGGGAGTAATATGAGTCAGTACACAATGAAGTATAAAGTAAATACCAGTTGAGCATCCCAAACCAGAAAAAATCTGAAATCCCAAACACTTCTATTCTCAATAATTTTGAGTAAGGGATACTCAACATGTATAATCAATTGCTAAGACTTAAGGTATGAGCCTCTAATGCTTTAGGAGTTCAGTGGCAGGAAATTAATGTTTAATTATTACAGAAGATCTCAAATCAGAAGACACAGAATTTAATTTTAAATCCTGGTAGGTGTGAAAGTTGTCAGAATCAAAATGGAGTCACTTGTTTTAAAACAACCTTGAAAATGGAGACAGAGAAGGTCATGAAGGAAGGATTCTCATGCACAAATGCCTGATAAAAATAATAAAAAAAAATTTGCAAACCCCACAATTTTACACAAAGGCCATTGCTACTTGACACAAAAAATGCTTCTGTGGGGGGTCATCTGCCAAGCAATTGCCCGTCCAACCTTGGACTGACATCAACCTTGTTATTGATCCTTGCAGCCAAGGATAATTATCTCAAAACAATTATGCAGATGGTGACATCAGCAAGATAGCTGTCTAGAAGTCCTTAGCACTTGTCCCCTCAACAAAGACAGATAAAACAATGAAGAAATAATTACATTTTAATAAAAATAACTGAAGGAGGGCACTGGAGTACATCCAAACAATAACAGAAACTCTGGTGAGCACAGAAACTCAGGATGGTCACACAGACAACAGAAGGAAACACTTGACTTCCACCACCCTATCCCCCAGCTAGGATAAGCTGGGAACCGGGAGGAACTTCTCTCTATAGGGAAAAAGTAAGCAAGAGAATTCCAGCAGCCCCTGTCAGCACCTTTGATACCTACAGTCCTTACCACTGGGGTCTTCTGCAGCCCTCACAGGCACTTAAGGCTGGTTGAAGGGGCTACCTGGAGTCCATACAGCTCTCTTCCCTCTAAATAAGGAGCCCCACCCTCTGTGCCCACATGGCTACTGCCCTACACACCATCTTGGAAATGGAATTACTGCTGGAGTGTATCTTGCTCTGGGTGTGAGTAGCCATGGCAGCCCTTCATTCCTGAGTCTAAACTGCTTTTGAATCATCCCTGCCCCATGGCTTGACATCCCTAAGCTGAGTTTTGAGCCACTGCTATACCTTTCCCCATCTATTACCACTACACAGTGCCTCATCTCTAGGGACCCGAGTTGCCCCCAAGCCCTACTGGTTCAGGTTTCCAAATTACAACCATACCCTCTGCCCTGGGCAAAAACCTCCAGAGTATCCTTTATACCTTGGAGTCAGGCCAGGGCTGTGCCCTGCCTCCCAGGGGCAGAATCACAGCTACAACCCAACCTCCTGGACCCAAGCTGCTAGGGGCACTGGAGAGTCACAGATACCGGCTCTATGAAAAACCTACCTCCAACGCTGCCACAGAGAGCAAATCTGCACCCCAATACCCAAGTGTCACAATAGGTTTGAGAGATCTTGAGCATAGAACCCTGGCCCCACAGTCATTCTGAGCATCTGCTTCTGTGACCAGTACCACTGCAATTGCTTCTAGGGTGTGTCAGACCTGACATCAAGAAGGATCCTCTCAGCTAAGTGTCCCCATTGTGGGGAAAATAAGAATAGGAAAACCCCAGAAGCCCTTGCCACTGAGGATATTAACAATAAACACTGCCACTACAGCTACCACAAAGTCCTACAGCCTAAACCACTGAGGTGCCTACAGTTATTACTGATGTTCAACACAGTCAAAGAAGCTGCAGAGAGACTATAAAATGGCACGTACTTGGAAACAGAGTCACCACGTCTTTCCCAACCAGCATACCAGGACCCAACTGTAGATGAGTCTTTTTCTATGAAAGCTACTCTAGAAAGTTTGGAAGAGGTGATTGTTTCACCAAATGCACAGACATGAATGCAGGGACACATGAAACATAAAAAAGCATGGAAGTTTAACATCACCAAAGGAACATAACTCTATAGTAACAGACCCCAATAAAAAGTAAATCAATGAATTGATGGAAAAGGAATTAAAAAATAATTATCTTAAGGAAACTCAATGATTTACTAGAAAATACAGATGGACAATTCAAGAAAATCAGGAAAACAATTCACGATATGAATGAGAAGTACAACAGAGATATTTTAAAAACTAAACAGAAATCCTGTAGCTGAAGAATTCAATGAATGAAATAAAAAATGCAACAGAGAGCTTAAACAGCAGACTTGATAAAATGCAACAAAGAACCTCTGGCTGAGCACAGTGGCTCATGCCTGTAATCTCAGCACTTTGGGAGACTGAGGCAGGCAAATTACCTGAGGTCAGGAGTTCAAGCCCAGCCTGGCCAACATGGTGAAACCCCATCTCTACTAAAAACACAAAAATTAGCTGGGCATGGTGGGCTCCTGTAATCCCAGCTTCTCAGGAGGCTTAGGCAGGAGAATAGCTTGAACCTGGGAGGTGGAGGTTGCAGTGAGCCAAGATTGCACGCCATTGCCCTCCAGCCTGGGTGACAGAATGAGATTCTGTCTCAAAAGAAAGAAAAAAAAAAAAAGAAAAAAGAAAAAAAGAAAGAACCTCTGAACTTAACTTGAATATAGGCCATTATAAATTAGACAGAGAAAAAAAAAGAATGAAAGAAACTGAAGACAGCCCACAAGACTTATGGGACACCATTAAGTGAACAAATATTTTTATTCTGGAAGTTTCAGGAAGAGATGATGTTGTAAAGGGTGTAAAAAAACCTATTAAATGACATAATAGCTAGAAACTTCCCAAGTCTGAGGGGAGATATGGACATTCAAATCCAGGAAACTCAAAAGTCCCCAAATAGATTCAATCAAAAAAGTCCTCTCCAAAGTACACTATAGTCAAATTATCAAAAATCAAAGACAAAGAGAGATTTTAAAAAACAGTAAGAGAAAAGCATAAAGCTACTTATAAGGGAATCCCTATTAGAGGGACAGCAGATTTCTCAGGAGAAACCTTAGAGACCAGAAGAGAATGAGATGACATAATCAAAGTATAGGAAAAACTTGTCACGCAAGAATACAAAATCCAACAAAGCTACCGTTCAGAAATGAGGGAGAAATAAAGTCCTTCCCAGACAACCAAAAACTGAGGAAATTTAATAACACTAGACTGGCCTCACAAGAAATGCTCAAGGGAGCTCTGCACCTGGAAGCAAAATCATCACCATTATGAAAAAACATGAAAGTATAAAATCACTGGTGGAATAGATACACCAAAGAGAAACAAAAGAATCAAAGCTTATCACTACAAAAAACACACCAAACCACAATAACAATAAATAAGAAGGCAAGAAAAGAACAAAGGATATGAAAAAACCCCAGAAAACAGTATACTGAAGAGATATAGCACTTCCAAATTTATTGCAGCACTATTTACAATAACAAAGACATGGAATCAACCTAAGTGTCCATCAATGGATGAATGAATAAAGAAAATGAGATATACTTACATATATATATATAAAATTTGGCCATAAAAAAAGAAGCAAATACTGTCATTTGCAGCAGTATGGATGGAACTAGAGGACATGTTAAGCGAAAGAAGCCAGGGACAAAAAGATTAATATCACAGTTCTGACTCAAATGTAATGACTAAAAAAGTACATTTCATGGAGGCAGAGAGTTAAATGTTGGTTACCAGAGGCTAGGAAGAGTGATGAGGGAGAGGAGATGAAGAGAGGTTGTTTAATGGGTATAAAAATACAGTTAGATAAAAGGAATAATTTCTAGTGTTTGATAGCAAAGTAGGGTGACTATAGTTAATAATTCACTGTGTATTTCAAAATGGCTAGATTTGTAAAGTTCCCAACACAAAGAAACGATAAATGTTTGAGGTGACAGATATCCTAATTACATGATCATTACACATTGTATGCATATATCAAAACATCACATGTTCCCCATGTGTACAACTATTATGTATCAATAAAAACTATGTAATCTTCCTCATTTTTCATTTAGAAAACGCTCTCTTCCTTTACCTCCCTAAATATGCACACAGATTACTATGGCAAATGTATTCCCATGGCAATGTCCATTCCCAAATAAATATTATTTTCTTTCAGAGAGTCTCTCTCTCTCTTTTATTTAGGATTATATAAATGGTGTCAGAAGTGAGATCTAAGTCAGCTCACCTTAGATAGATTATCAGCCCCTGAAATGGAGTGCAGTATCACCTGAGCCCTTTATGTTCTTCGTTTCTATGAGTCGCCTTTTTGGTCCTGGAGAATTTCTTCTCAGATTTTCTGACTCCTTCCCTTTGGTGAGTTTTTTGGACATTATTTGGGATCTGATTTGATTATAAGGTCACCTTAAAAATGGACCTTGCATTCCCCCTGGTATAATAAAAAACTTTCGTCTTTTCTGGCAAGCCCTTTCTAGTTTAAGGACAATGTTCTTCTGGTGTGAGTACTCTGGTTTTTATAGAATGTGTACTTTGTGATGCATGTCTTTTCTGGTGAATTCACTTTTGGTCTGCATACCTAGTTTGATATTCTGGTTGATTAGCATGCCTGGCTTAACATTTTTGTGAGCACTCTAATTTTGGTTTCATTTTGGTTTGGTTATGCATATCTATAAATAATTTGAATCTTGTACTTTTTTTTCTCTTCTTGCTTGCTTTTGAACATCTTCCCAGAGCAAAAATAAACATTCAAGGTGGTAGATGTGAGATGGCCAATTAAAAGCCACTATCTAAAAGCCACCACCATAGGGTGGTTGCCACTATCTAAAATACCAAACTCCTGACAATCCCTGATAGAATGCATAGATTTCTTTTCTCTCAAGAGACAAATAAGAAACAAAATGGGATTGTCAAACATTAAGGTATGCCAGTTTTTCTGGGACTCCAGCCAGCTACATGGTTTTTCCTCATGCACGTTTTTAAACCAATGGCCATCTTAGGCATTATTTGAACTTCCCAAGTTTTCTTTTTTTTTCTTGTTGGTACCAAATACAGGGTTAAAACAAAATGCTGGTATGTAAAGGCTCTCAACCTCTCGTTTTTTTCCTCCCCCCCCCC
>NW_016806688.1:625642-657187 GCF_001698545.2 Rhinopithecus bieti
ACGTTATGCACATGTACCCTAGAACTTAAAGTATAATAACAAAAAAAAAAGAGTTTGAATTTTAACTAATATATATAATTCTGCATACAAAGCATACCAATAAAAGTAAAATGTGTTTTTGGTAGGAAAAGTGACAAGAAAGGGATAAAATATGTTCTTTGTTGAGAAAAGAAAATTTGTCTAATTTAGAGGTTATTTAAAGATTGTTTCAAAATATGAATTTAGAAAGGAAATAGAAACAAGACAGAAAGGAACCAGTAAGTAGGAAACAGAGATGTGAAGAAAGTTGTAAGTGTGAAGATGTATTTTTGGCATGGAATGTTAGAAGAGAATAATTTTTCAAAATAATAAGGGAACAAGGAAAGCAAAGTTTTATCCTAAGGTGACTTGTTATTTTAAAAAGTGAAAGTACAGGACAAAATTAACGACTTAAGCATGTCATCAAAGGTCTGTGCAGATCGTGAAAGGTTTGTGAGGGATGAATTTTATAAAAAAAGTTTTGTATGTAATCAAGTTTGCTATAAATAAAAGGGAATTATGTATGTCTTTCTAAGAATTAAGTTTCGATTATACACATAATTTAGTTTGTAAGTTAAAACTTCATTTACAACTATGATATAAAACTAAGATTTTGTTTCCTTATATTAGAACAACAGAGTTTTCTTGAAGTATTCATCTGCTCTTAGTAAAATTTGTAAAAGTCTTTGATTTTTAATTCTGTAAAATTTCAGCCATCTTCTAAACTGCAGCTTCTTTGTTTTTTGTTTTTGTTTTCTTTTCTTTTCTTTTTTTTTTTTTTGAGACAGAGTCTTGCTCTGTCACCAGTCTGGAGTGCCGACGTGATCTTGGCTCACTGCAACCTCTGCCTTCTGGGTTCAAAAGATTCTCCTGCTTCAGCCTCCTGAGTAGCTGGGACTACAGGCATATGCCACCATGCTCAGCTAATTTTTGTATTTTTAATAGAGACAGGGTTTCACCATGTAGGCCAGGATGGTCTCAATCTCTTGACCTCATGATCCCCCGGCTTCAGGCTCCCAAAGTGCTGGGATTACAGGTGTGAGCCACCACACCCAGCCTCTGTTTTACAGTCTCTATTTACTTTCCCTAGTTTCAAATTAAATGTGCTATGTTCTTCATTTAGGATGGTAATTTCATTTCTTGAGGTAGTTTTCCTCTTGAAGCTTTTCAGATTCATATCTCAGAAGTACAATTTTTGCTGTATCTTGCAGCACAGGATTTGCAGGTCATACAATACTTGCTTCTGCTTTTCCTGTCCCTCCTTGAGAGGATTCATCTTTTTGCTTGGCTAAGTTGATAACTCTCTCCTTCAACCTTTTTGTCAGCTGCTGAAACTTTTTTCTCTACTTCAAGCTC
This sequence comes from Rhinopithecus bieti, assembly GCF_001698545.2. Lineage (NCBI taxonomy): Eukaryota > Metazoa > Chordata > Mammalia > Primates > Cercopithecidae > Rhinopithecus > Rhinopithecus bieti. Next base: position 627,017 of record NW_016806688.1, read on the forward strand.
TGCTGTTGTGACCTGATGCTCAAATGTTTGACTTGAAGCCCTAGAAGAGCAATGTTTCCCTCCAGTATATCTTGATTCTGTAATCTTGGCTTTTCTTGATATGTTTGAATTGTTCCATGTAACCAGGCAATTCCCCATGTTTTCACTTTTTTTAAGAGCCATGTATTCCTCAGCTCAAGGTACTAGTTTTGTTTACTTCTTCTATGATATGATGTAAACTCATAACAATGAACACACTCTTCTTGTGTCTGATTAAATTCAAGTAGGTTTTCATCAGGTTAGACTTCCAGGTTATTTAAACAGGCTTCCCATAAGAAGCAATTATATTGCAGGAAGCTTTTTTCCCCCCTTTTGGTAATTGGCCTAAGATGAAGATTTTCGTAAGTTCCTGTGCTTCATGTTGTCTTTATTATGTTTTTTGATTACTTAGGAAAATTGAGCTTTGGAAAAGTTAAGGATTTTTGTTTGTTTTATATCCATGTAACTTTCTGTATTGTTTTTGAAATCTTTCTGTAATCCAATTTTGATCAAGAGTTTTTGGCCTCTTGACATTTTTTGAAAGGCTTCCCTAGGATCAAGTTCTAAATTTAATCTTTCTGACCTAAAACTAATTTTGTGATTTTTCCAGTTGGGCCCTGGAGAGCCTCAAAGACTGTATCTCTCATCTTATAGAGATATTAAATGATTAGGTTTATTTAGTAAAGTGTATGGGAAGCATTGTCAAATGATAAGTGATGCTAGATCTTTTTTCAGTTACATTTATGAGTATGTTATTGATATGAATGTTCCAAGATTATATAAAACTCCTAGAAATCTAATATATCAGTAAGAATTCTTATTATGTTGTATGCCGCAAAGTAACCAAATTTCCTTGTCAATTTCTCATTATCATGAACTTTCATCAAACTTCATTCATTTATTTATTTATTTTTCTTTGCACTCTATTTTTCTGATTTCATCCGATTTTAAGCCATGGTTGTTTTCTATCTTTTTGTCGTCCATGGTTACTGGTTTGAGTTCTTTTCTAAAGACATAATCAGATTCCTGGAAAAGACTCTAAGAAGTAGTCTTAAATATAAGTTTCTAATAACTTTAAGATCAAAGTTATTAGATAATAAAATAAATAAAAATTATTTATGTACTAAATAAAAATTTTCAGAACTCTCATGAAGAAACTGATAAATTTATGAAACTGCTAATCAGGCTCAAGCAGGACAAAATTAATTACATGAAATTAAATGAACCGATAAAAATAATTTTATAGCCTATTTATTTGAAACATTGCTGGTTCTTTTCCTCAATGTTTTGTTTTCCAGATTGAAGAAAACTTTTTGTCTTAAGCCATCTATAGTTTACAGCCACTTGGTAAAGTAAACATTTGTGAACAAAAGTGAAAGCATTTACTTTTTCCTCCTACCTGATCCCTCCAAAATGTGAAAACTATTCATGACAATACAATTGTTTACTTAATTTGGTAAGAATCTGTTCTCTTTATTATGGGATACAAGGGGAAACATTGGTTTTATCATCAAAGTTTTAACTAAAGTGTCATATTTAAATTGTTTACAGGTACTACAGATAAAGTCTGAAGTCAGTTTTAGTTTGGCTTCCTACCCTCAGAAAGTTTTTAAGTTTGAGATTACTACATAGTAAAATCACTATTCTTGCTGGCAAAATTTGATAAAACTCAACTTATTTTACAAACAAATTAGTCTTACTGTGATTATCTTTGGTAAAAATAAGGATGACTATAGAGAGAAAAGGTTATGTTTCTAGAGAAAAAAACTATAATACACCTATTATTAGGCTGTGGCCCTGTGGATTGTTTTCAAGTTCTTGTCATCTACCTGTAGACCTGATTAGAACCTGAATTCTCCTAATTTTCTTCAATATTTGGCTGCAACTCTCCAACTAAGAGCAAAAACTGCTCTGTGCTTGCTGCCTTAGAAGCTGAAGCTAGACAACTTGATATAAATTTCAAGAGACAAGTCTCATACCTGAAAAAAGAAGGACAAGTCTTGTGCCACACAGAAAGTTTACCAATCCACCTGATGCCATAGCAGAGAGTTCAAACTGCAGGCCAAGAGAAGTTGATGGCTTCATGCTGCAGGCAGCGTTTCCCAAGACACTCCATTAAAATGAGACTCTTGCCCCTCTTACTTTTCCTTTCTTATGCTTACCTTTTCTTTGGCAAGATAATGATGTAATTCAGATTTCACAATCAGTAGCTTCTGCTCATAACTTAAAAGAACCTGACCTCTTAGGTATCTATTGTTTAAATAATAAAAAAGTCTATACTTCTGCTAATACTACATGTTATACTTGGGTAAATTCCTTTGGGGAAGCTGAGGCCCATATCCACAGAATTTTTAAAATGGATCACACGGTAACAACAGATGTCATCTAATTCTCAATAACCATTTGCTTTATTCAATTGTTTGTCTTTAAGACTGAATCATGGCTCAAAACCATTACACAAACTTGGATTTATTATATTACTATTAATTTTATTTTTAAAACTTGTACCTGTTTCTTGTTAAATTTCTGCAGAAGTACAACTCCTAATAGAATAATGCTGGCCCAGTGCTTTGAGATCATGGCCAAAATATTATGGAATAGACAAAACTGAATGTAGCAATAAATTCCAGGTAGACTTAGCCTGAGAGCCATTTCCTCCAAGCCTCCCTTGTTGCTCAAATGTGGCTAAAACGTGTTGGACACAGATTCCTACTCACCAATCACTTCTTCTGATGTGGGACCAGACCAACAATCTGGGACACATCCTGGCACCAAGGGACAATTAAAGTCTAACTACAGGATGATTGAATGGTGATACTTTCAGAAAAAGATCTTGATCAAAAGGGGGGAAATGTGAAAGTTATCAGAATCAAAATAGTTACGTGTGTTAACAAGAAAAAACAAAACCAAAACAGCTGAAAACGGTGCTTGGGAAGGCCGTAAAGGGAAGATTTTCACACACAAGTTCTTGATAACAAAACTACCACAAAAGATTCTGCAAAAACCACAACTTCACGCAAAGGCCATCACAACCTTACACAAAAAACACTTCTCTGAGGACATCTGCCCAGCAATTGCCTGTCCAAAACTTCGACTGACACCACCTTTGTTACTTATCCTTGTAGCCAAGGACAATTATCTCAAAACTATTATGTAATCCTCCTCATTTTTTCTTACAAAACCTTTGTCTTCCTTTACCTCCCTGAATACACATATAGTTTACAATGGCACCCATATTCCTATTGCAATGCCCATTTCTGAATAAATATCATTTTCTGTTAGAGAATTTCCCTGTTAGTTAGAATGACAAAATTGCTAGGATCAAATATTCTTTTACATCAAGAGATAGCACTTGATTTAAAAGAGTGACATAGAGTTACACTTTTAAAGAAGTCAAATATGCTTCTAGTGCTTTTGGGCATTGGCCCCTAGCTGTTCTCTACCCACTTCCTTCCTCAACTGCTTAGAGTCCTCAGGTCATTACTGCTGATACTCTGCTAATGTTTTGCTCTCTGTCTTTCTGAAGCACATATTTGGTAAAATTTCATCACTGTGTGAACCAAATTACTGACCTTCTCTGTGTTCCGCTAGAAGTTCCACAACACTCAGTATAGCACCTACAAGAGTGTCTGGCACCTCAGGCCACCCAATAAACATTTGCTAAAGGAATGAAAATGATGGATTGGTCAAAATAAATTTCTAGTCAGTAATGTCAAATGGGCTGTCAATTCACTAATATCAAATGAAGTGCTTGGTAATCCTGTTTGTTTCCTTAGCACACTGCCCGCTAGATTTCACAACAGTTCAGGCTTCTACTCTCTTGAAACCCTGAAATCTTAACAGATGGCTTTGCCTCTGGAAGTCATCTTACAGGAACTCATTGACTTCCCACCATTAAATATACAAACCCATCCTCCTATCCTATCAATGTTCCTTCTGTCTTAACCCACATGAGACTCTTGGTCTCATGCCAGTCTCTCCACCAGGGCTGAAAAACCCAGTCCTACCACATTCAGATAGACTTTCCTCTCTCTTGTACTTGTATATTCTCCTTTTCACAAACAAGTAGACCTTTCCTGTGAGTTAAAATGTGCTTAAGTGTCTTCATTTTATAGCTCTTTATAAAGTCCTCAATTTCCTCCGTGTTTGTATATTCAATGATTATTTTCCAGTCTCTCTCTTCCTTATCTTTTCAGCCACATTTGGCACTCCCTGTGTCCTAAAATACTGTTTTCTCTGACTTTTGGAACACTACATTATACTGATTTTTCCTCATATCTCTCTAATGGCTTCTTCTACGTCTTTCTGCTGTTTCACTTTTCTCTACTAAGACCTTAAATTTCCTTGGTGTTCAGCTATAGATCCTCTTCTCCTCTCAATTTTGTTTTTTCTTTCTCTATCTCATCTCCACTCACAAATTCAGGTCCTATCTATTATTAAAAAGGCTCATAAATTTGTATTTCCAGCCCAGATCTTTCCTCTGAACACCAGACCTTTATATTTAATTGCTTACTGAAATTTTCTACTTGGATGTGTTAAGGCACTTTGAACTCAGCATGTCTAAAATTACACTCATGCCCTATCTTTACAGAACTCGTCTTTTCTCAGTGAATGCCACCACTGTCTACCCAGCTGTACAAGTTGAAAGCCCAGAAGTCATCTTCAACAGCTCACTCCCTGTTGGCTGCCATATCCATTCCAACATGAAGTCCTGTTGATTTTCGTCACAAGTTCTTCTCAAATACACCTCTTTCTCTCTGTCCCCTTTGTTACTCCAGTGTCACCTTCAACTCTTGTTTGGACCACTGTAGCCTCCCACTCTGGACTCCATAGATGCCTTTTTTTTTTTGAACCCCATAGATTGCTTTTCTCCAATGTGTTCTCCACATTGCAGCCAGAACAATGTTTTAAAAAATAAACACAAATATAATTATGTCAATACACTCTCCTCCCTCCTCAAAAACCTCAACTCTTCAAGGTTCCCTATTGCTCTTAGAATGAAGTTAAAACCCCTAACTTGCTCTACAAAGCCCTACTTTCCAGGCTCATCTGCACTCCAGCTATACTGGTCTTCTTTTGGATGCCATGCTTCTTCCTGCCTCATCCTGCTATTTCCTCTTTTTGAACATCCCTTTCTCTTCTCCCCATTTCCTGTTCTCCCACACACTCGGTTACCTACAACCAATCTTTCAGATCTCAATTCAAGAATCTCTTGCTGGCCGGGTGCAGTGGCTTACTCCTGTAATCCCAGCACTTTGGGAGGCTGAGGTGGGCGGATCACGAGGTCAGGAGATCTAGACCATCCTGGCTAACATGGTGAAACCCTATCTCTACTAAAAATACAAAAAATTAGCTGGGCGTGGTGACGGGTGCCTGTAGTCCCAGTTACTAGGGAGGCTGAGGCAGGAGAATGATGTGAACCTGGGAGGCAGAGCTTGCAGCTTGCTGTGAGCCGAGGTCTTGCCACTGCACTCCAGCCTGGGCAACAGAGTGAGACTCTGTCTCAAAAAAAAAAAAAAAAAAAAATCTCTTGCCTTAGAGAAGCCTTTCCTCACCTCACCAACCACATCTACACACAGCACCATGCACATATTCTCCCAAGTACTTGACAGTTTTAACTTTATTTCTCTGACTATTCTATCTTGTCCATTTCTACTATACGCTCTATGTTAGCAGGAACTGTGCCATCTTTTACCCACACTGTATCCCCCAGCACCTCGTATGGAGTCTGGCATATTGAATTTTCTCAATATTAGTTGAATAAATAAGTAAACTAGTGAAGTTGAAAGCATGAGCCTGGATGAAGCATTGTGTAATTAGATAAGGGGTCCTAGGATGGAACTTAGTGAACACGACCTTTAGAGAGAGGGCAGAGGAAGAGAAACAACGTTGGGGAGAAGATACAAGGAAATAATGGCCATAGTGCTGGCATAAGCCAAGGGAGGCAAGAGTTGTGAGAAAGTAGAAGTGTCATCAGTGTCTTGGGACCCAGACATTGTAAGAACTGGAAATAAAGATGGTTTGTAGGGCAGAATGGGAGGTGAGGACATGGGATCAAAGAGCCGACTTCTCTTTACCAAATTAGATGATAAAAGGAAGGGGAGAGGAAAGATAATATCCTACTTGGCCTTTCTATGATATTTGGCCCTGTTGATGGCTCCCTTCTTTCCTAAAAGTAGGGGTGGTGGATTATTAGACAGAGAAGGATACTTTTCAGATGAGAGCATTGTGGAAAAAAAGCAGTATTGTTGAATGGAGCAAGGTTCTAAGTAAGATAGGAGGGTTGGAATTAAGAACTCGGATAAAACATAAGCCTGAAGACAAGCTGCACATCTCCTTCTCTGAAGTTGTTGAATGGACAAAAGCACAAATAAGCCTAATGATGGAGTGGAAGGCCTGGACTATCACTTTCATCGGTGGTTTTGGTTTTGGCTTTTTGTCCCATGGGAAAAAAATCCCTGCTACTATTGGTGGGGTAATTGTTCTCCTGGATAGCTGAAGCTGCAGAAGTGTGGCTTCAGGCTTTGAGAACCTAAGTGATAGTTTTCTCTGTGTTGAGCAGGTGTTTTCAATGAACAAAAAAAGTACACAGAGAAGAGGAACAGCACACATTTTTCTTGGTGTGACTTTGTCAATCTGGTGTCATTTTCAGATTTAGTGTGTGGGTTCAGCAACTCTACACACTCTGCTCAGACAATTAGCAGAAGTTTTACATTTTAATGGAGTCCAGATTATGAACTTTTTTTCATGGATTACACCTTTGGTGCTATATCTAAAAAGCCATTGTCATTGATATGGTTTGGATGTTCTGTCCCATCCCATCTCATGTTGAAATGTGACCTCCCCTGTTGGAGATGTGGCCTATGAGAGGTGTTCGGGTCATGGAGGCAGATCCTTCATGAATGGCTTGGTTCTGTCCTTGTGGTAATAAGTGAATTCCCACTTTATGTGTTCATCTATGAACAAGGAGACTTTTATTTATTCCTTCTTAATCCATATGCTTTTTATTTTCTTGTCTTACTGCATTAGCTTGGACTTCCAGGAATAATGCTGAAAAGCAATGGCGAAAGGAGACATCCTTGCCTCATTTCTTTTCTTAGCAGAAAAGCAGGAAAACTTCAAGTTTCTCATCATTAAGTATGATGATAGCTGTAGGCATTTTACATATGTTGTTGAGGATTTTCACATCTGCACTTATAAAGATATTGGTCCGTAGTTTTCTTTTTTTGTAATGTCTTTGTCTAGTGTTGGTATATAGAGGATAGTTCATAGAATGAGTTAGAAAATATTCCCTCTGCTTCTATCTTCTGATAGAGAATTGGTATGATTTCTTCCTTAAATGTTTGGTAAAATTCACCAGTGAACCTAGAGCTTTCTGTTTTCGAAGATTATTAGTTATTGATTCAATTTATTTAATAATATATACCTATGCAGATAGTTTGTTCCTTCTTGTATGAGTTTTGGCTGTGTCTTTCAAAGAAGGCCCATTCCATATCAAATTCTTGGGCATAGCATTGTTAATAATATTTCTTTATTACCCTTTTCATGTCCATGAGATCTGTAGTGATTTCTCATCTTCTATTTCTGATAATAATTTGTGTTTCTCTATTTTTTCCTTCGTTAGCCTGGCTAGAGGCTCATTGATTTTATGGCTCTTTTCAAAGATCCAGCTTTTGGTTTTGTTGGTTTTCTGTTTTGATTTTGTATTTACAATTTCATTGATTTCTGCTTTAATTTTTATTAGTTTTTTTCTTTGGCTTACTTTGGACTTCTTTTCCTAGTTTTCTACGGTGGAGACTTTTATTAATTTTAATTTTTCTTTTATTCTAATACACAAATTCAATGTATATACAAATACATGTATTCAATTGTATAAATTTCCCCATTATCACTGCTTTTGGTGCACCTCACAAATTTTGTTAAATTTTCATTTTCATTTAGTTCAAAATATTTTAACATTTCTCTGGAAGTTTTTTATTTGACCCAAGTGTTATTTAGAAATGTGTTGTTTAATCACCAGGTATTTGAGGATTTTCTGTCTTTCTGTTATTGAATACTAGCTTAATTTGACTGTGGTCTGACAGCAGACACTGTATGATTTATATTCTTTTAAACTTGTTAAGGTATGTTTTATGACCCAGAATGTAGTCTTGGTGAATATTCCATGTGAGCTTGAGAAGAACGTGTATTCTGTTGTTGTTAGATAAAGCAGTCTATAGATGTCAGTTATATCCAGGTGACTGGTGGTGTTTAGTGGTATTATTGAGTTCAACCACATCCTTACTGATTTTCTTCTGGTTGGATCTACCCATTTCTGATAGAGGAGTGTTGAAGTCTCCAGCTATAATAGTGAATTCACTTATTTCTCCTTGCTATTCTACTAGTTTTTACCTTATGTGTTTTGATGCTTAGTTGTTAGGCACAAACATATTAAGAATTATTATGTCCTCTTAGAGAATTAACCTCTTTATCATTACGTAATGCTTTAAAAAATCTCTGATAACTTTCCTTCCTCTAAATTCTGCTCTGTCTGAAATTAATATAGCAACTCATGGTATATCTTTCTCTATTTACTTTTAGTCTATATGTATCTTTATACTGAAAGTGGGTTTCTTATAAACAGCATATAGTGGGGTCTTGTTTTTTGATCCATTCTGACAATCTCTGTCATTTGATAGGTGTGTTTAGACCACTGAAATTTAAAGTGATTATTGATATACTTGGATTAATATATACCATATTTGTTACTGTTTCCTATTTGTTGCTTTTGTTCTTTGTTCCTGTTTTTATCTTGCATACTTTTTCTGCCTTTCGTAGTTTTAATTGAGCATTATGAGTCTTTTTCTCTCCGTTATGAGCATACCACTTACACTTCTTTCCTCACTTTTTTAATTGATTGTCCTGGAATTTGCAATAAACATTTGCAACTATTTCAAGTCCACTTTCAAATAACACTCTACTGCTTCATGGGTAGTGAAAGTATCTTGTAATATCAAAACACTTCTAATTCCTCCCTTCTGTTCTCTGTATCATTGCTCTCATTTATTTCACTTATACGTAAACATGCATACAGAATCACAAGCATATATAATTAAATATATTGTTGCCATAATTTTGAACATACTCATCTGTTAGATCAGTTAAGAATAAGAAAAATATCTTTATTTTACCTTCATGTATTCTCTCATGCTCCTCCTTTCTTTATATAGATTTTAGTTTCTGAAGTATGTCATTTTTCTTTTCTTTTCTTTTCTTTTTTTTTGTTTGAGACAGAGTCTTGCTCTATCACCTGGGCTGGAGTGCAATGGCATGATCTTGGCTCACTGCAACCTGTGCCTCCTGGGTTCAAGCAATTCTCCTGCCTCAGCCTCCTGAGTAGCTGGGACTACAGGTGTGGACCACCATACCTGGCTAACTTTTTGTATTTTTAGTAGAGATGGGGTTTCACCATGTTGGCCAATCTGGTCTCAAACTCCTGACCTCAAGCAATCTGCCTGCCTCGGCCTCCCAAAGTGCTGGGATTACAGGCGTGAGCCACCACGCATGGCCCTATGTCATTTTTCTTTTCTTTAAAGAAGTTCTTATAACATTTCTTGCCAGGCAGGTCTGCTGGCAACAATTTCCCCCAATTTTTGTTGATCTCAGAAAGTCTCTATTTCTCCTTTACTTCTGAAGGATAACTTTGTCGAGTACAGAACTCTAGGTTGGTGCTTTATTCCCCTCTTTCAACACTTTAAATATTTTATTCCATTTTCTTCTTGCATGCAAAGTTTCTGAAAAGAAAATAAAATGATTTTGATCTTCACTCTACTACAGGTAAGTCATTTTAAAATCTGGATTTGTTTCTCTATTTTTGATTTTCTGAAGTTTGAATATAAAAGCCTTTTGTTTGGGGGCATTTATCCTGCTTGGTATTTTCTGAGATTCCTGGATCTGTGGTTTGGTGTTGTTCATTAATCTAGGGGAAATTTTCAGTTAATGTTGCTTCAAATATTGCTTCTGTTCATTACTCTCTTTCTTTTCCTTCTGGTATTCCCATTATGCATATGTCACATCTTTTGTAGCTGTCCTACATTTCTCAGATATTCAGTTCTGTTTTTTCAGTCTTTCCCTTTGTTTTTCAGTCTTGAAAGTTTCTATTGTCATATCCTGAAGCTCAGAGATTCTCTCCCCAGCCATGTGCAGTCTATTAAATGTACCCATCAAAGGCATTCTTCATCTCTATTACAGTGTTTTTGATCTGTAGAGTTTCTTTTTGCTTCTGTGTTAGAATTTCCTTCTCTGCTTACATTATCCATTTGTTCTTGCATGTTGTCTACTTTTTATCATTAAAGTCTTTGGCATATTAATCATAGTTCAAAAAAATTCCCATCCTGGGCAACACAGCAAGACTCATCTACACAAAAAATAAAATTAGCCAGGCATAGTGGTGTACATCTGTAGTCCTAGCTACTCAAGAGGCTGAGACAAGAGGATTGCTTGAGCTGAGGAGCTCAAGGCTGCAGTGAGCTATAATCATGCCACTGCACTTCAACCTGGGCAACAGAGCAAAACTCTGTCTCTAAAAAATAAAATAAAATATTCCTGATCTGATAATCCCACATTCCTGCCAGATATGACTGGTTCTGATGCTTAGTCAGTCTATTCAAATAATGTTTTTTCCTTTTGACATACCTTGTAATTTTTCCTTGACAGATGGACATGATATACTGAATAAAAGGAACTACAGTAAATAACCTTTAGTAATGCTGTGATAAAGTATGGGGCCGGGGAATTGTTCTACAGTCCTATAATTAGGTCTCAGTTTTTTGGTGAGTCTGTGGCCCTGGACTGTGAACTTCGACAGTGCTTCTCGATACTTCTCCCTTTGGGTGGGACAGGATGGCTAGAGAGGGCTAGAGTTGGATTTTCTCTTGCTCTAGGAATGTTATGCCCTGGTAAAATAGTTTCTTCTGAGGGTAGGCCCTGTTAAGAAGAACAGAATGCTTTAGCATATTTCAAAATGTTTTTCTTTTTTTTTTTCTCCTCCCACTGCCAGAAGACTGAGGGGAATTTTTTCAGATATTCACTGTGAGGACCTGGCAAAGCTCCTGGAGGTAAAACTTACAGAAGTGTGGGGTCCCATGACTGGATCTCTCTGGGATTTTTAACTCTCATATTGTCCACACTGAACCTCCAGCTGTTGTCACTGTTCAGTGTTTCCAGCCCTGGTACAGGCTTCCACAGGCGTTTTTGCTTGTGGGTTTCTGTTTGAGTAAGTTGTGATTCTCTGATTGTCTTTCCAATCTTTGGTGCAATGGTTTGTCCTGTAACCTCACTTCTCTGACAGATCTAAGAGTGATTGTTTATTTTTCAGTTGTTCAGCTTTTTACTGGTTGTTAGGATAGAGCAGCAACTTCTAAGTGCCTCACATGCCGGTCCAGAAATCAGAAGTGCTCAGACAACTGGCATTCACTTAGTTGAAGAAGTGGTGGCCTCTGTCAGCTATAGAAGGCTATCTTGAAAAGTTCAGTCATATTTGAAGGAGGGAGGGTAGGGAACTCACATTTATGCAGCATTTGTTCTGTACAAGGTACCCTGCACTCCCTACCTCTGACAACAGTACTTCTTTTTTTTTCTGAGATGGAGTCTCACTGTCTCCCAGGCTGGAGTGCAGTGGCATGATCTCAGCTCACTGCAAGCTCCGCCTCCCGGGTTCACACCATTCTCCTGCCTCAGCCTCCTGAGTAGCTGGGACTACAGACCCCTCCACCACGCCCAGCTAATTTTTTTGTTTTTGTTTTGTATTTTTAGTGGAGACAGGGTTTCACCATGTTAGTCAGGATGGTCTCGATCTCCTGGCCTCATGATCCACCCACCTTGGCCTCCCAAAGTTCTGGGATTACAGGTGTGAGCCACTGCGCCCAGTCAACGGTACTTCTAAGTGGGATTGTCACCACCATTTTCTCGAAGGGAAAATTGAGGCTCAAAAGGGGCTCAGTAAGATAAAAACATCACACATTAAGTAGAAGAACTGGAATTCATGTCCTTGGCTTTAAACAAATGGGCATTTATTAGGCGTATGCCATACGCCAGGCTCCATGGCAGGCACTGAGGATACAGAGAGCAGAACAGAGTACCTGAAATGCAAGGTAACATTACAACACAGAGTATCACGGGCCCCCTGAGAAGGTGAACCAATCCTGTGACAAGAGAAGTGTTTCCCAGAGCGGAAGCTTGGTCCAGAAGTTGAATGAGTAGAGGTCACATGGGACAGAAGCAATAGGGTTGGGGAAGCTTCCATATAGAGAAAAGGGACTGTGCAAACATGATCCATTCGAGGGAACTGAGAAAGGCTTTGTGTGGCTGGAGCAGTCAGTGTGTTTTGATAACTGGCAATGGATGAATTTGGAGAAAAATGTAGGGGTCATATTCAGATTTGAAAGTTTCTATGAATCTTCTAAGAGATTCCAGTTTAATTCTGAAATCGATGAAGAGCCAAGGAAAGTTTTAAGCCATGGAATGCCATGATTGTGTGTGCTTTCAGGAAGATAATTTGATGGGTGAGCAGACTGAGGGAAGGAGACTGGTTAGGAGGCTGGCCCTATGGTCCCAGGGAGGAAGGCTGAAGGTGTGAACCAAAGCACAGGCAGTGGAGTGGGAGCAGCAACTCCTGCAGAGGAGAACTGAGTAGCTTCTGATCAAACTGATGCAGGAAGAGAGAGAAAGGAAGGAGGCTAGGAAGGAGGCTTGTGTCTGGCTTGGGCAGCTGGAGAACGGTGGTATCATTCACAGAAATAGGAAGAACAGAAGGGAGAACAGATTTTGTGGGGGAAGATGGTGAGCATGGTTTTGGACATGTTGAATTCAAGACGCACACGGGAAATCCAACTGGTGTTACTTAGTAGTCAGACATATGCAACAGGAGCTCACCAGGAAGCTCTAAGTGAAGTCAAAACCATGGCTGTGACTGAGCCTCTCATAGGAGAACATGTGCAGTTAGGAGAGAAGGGGCCATGGTCAGTATGCTGGCGAGTGTCCACAGTTAAATAATGGACTGATGGAGAGGAGTTCAGCAAGGAAACCAAGAATGAATGAAGCGAGAACTAAGAGGGAGGGATCACATGGAGGCAGGTGCTGCAGCCTGTGGTTAGGAGAAGAAGCATTGTGGCTGAGACTGGCTTGGTGCTCACCAAGCCCATCTCTCCCTTCCTGGGCACATAAATAAGCTCCATTTCTCAGCCTCTTTGCATCTAGGTAGAGCCAGTGACTAGGGCTGCTACTGAATGTGAGATGAGGTAATGTGTAATTAAATGCAGGTGCATCTTCCTCAAGTTCTTCTCCTTCCCATCCATTATCCCTTTGGAGGTCACATGTAAAAGGAACTCTGGAAGGAAAGTTCTCAGATTTTGAGTTTTATTAATTATACCAGCACAAACTAGCCTATCTTTCCTGCTCTTGGCTCTGGAGTCACACAGCTGGATTTGAATCCTAGCTCTACCTTTTGAATCCTGGCTTTACCTCTTGTCAACCGTGTGACTTTGGGTAAACTTCTTTTTTTTTTTTTTTTTTGTTTTTTGTTTTTTTTTTTGAGACGGAGTCTCGCTCTGTCGCCCAGGCTGGAGTGCAGTGGCGCGATCTGGGCTCACTGCAAGCTCCGCCTCCCGGGTTCACGCCATTCTCCTGCCTCAGCCTCCCGAGTAGCTGGGACTACAGGCGCCCGCCACCTCGCCCGCTAGTTTTTTGTATTCTTTTGAGTAGAGACAGGGTTTCACTGTGTTAGCCAGGATGGTCTCGATCTCCTGACCTCGTGATCCGCCCGTCTCGGCCTCCCAAAGTGCTGGGATTACAGGCTTGAGCCACCGCGCCCGGCCGGGTAAACTTCTCAATTTCTCTGTGCCTCAGATTCCTCATCAGTAAAATTGGAATAATAATAATATAGTTGTCTGAGGAAAAAATGAGGTAATAAATATGAAGCACACAGACCAGTATTAAAAGCTCTAGAAATGTTAAAAGTTAATGGAAAGAATGTCAGGAATGGGGGAATAGTTCACGACAGGAGTCAAATGCACCCTGCTGCCTATTCTTATACGGCCTTTCAGCAAGAATGAATTTTACATTTTTAAATGGTCAAAATAAATTACATGAAAATTATATGGAATTTTAATTTCAGTATCCACAAATAAAGTTTTACTGCAACCAAGCCACATTCATTTACATATTGTTATGGCTGCTTTTGCTCAATGATGGCAGAGTTTGAGTAGATGCCACAGATACCATATGGGCCCACAAAGCCTAAAATATTTACATTATCTGGTCCTTTACAGAAGAAGTGTGGTGATCCCTAGTATACAGTGTCAAATACAGCGAAGGTCAAGAAAGATAACTAAAAACGGTTAACTGGAATTGGCAAAAGATTACTAGCGAGCTTGTTAACGGCTTTATTGGAGTGGGGAAAGTGGAGAATAGATTTTGGTGCCAGGTAAATCAAAGTTTGATTCCTGACTCTACAACTTACTAGCTTTATGGTCTTGGGAAGTCAACTAACTTTTGTGAGCTTCAATTTCTTTGGCAGTAAATTAGGGATTAACAGAGCTTACTTCCTGAGTTATTGTAAGGATCAGCAATAATGCATGTAAACCATAAAACACCTTCCTGGTTTACAGTAGGTGCTAAATAAATGCAAGCTTTTGTTTCATTTAATCTGCTGCAAACAAAATTGTCATTCCTTTATAGGAATTGCATTTTCACTTTTTAATTTTTTAAAAGAATTTTTTTTTTCTGAGCTTTCCAGCAAAAACTAGAAAGCCTGCTAGACAAATTCTAAAAGAGCTGTAACACTATATTTTCACTTTTAATATTTTAGTTTTCTCTTCCATCTTCTGCTGGTTTATGTCATATTTTAAGTCATTGCTCAAATCTCACCTCTTTAATGAGGGCATACCATTTAATACAGACCATCCTGATTAATGCAGTAATCTGTTCCTCCCCCAGCATTCCTAACCCCCTTGCCCTGTTCTACTTTCTTTTCTCATAGAGTTTATCACCTCTGACATTCTAGAAAACTGACTAATTTACTATGTTTATTGTTTACTCTCTGTCTTCCCCACTCTGATGTTAACTCCTTGCTTGTTTTACGTAATTATATTCTAAGTGCCTAAATTGAAACTGTTACACAGTCGGTGTCCAATTAATACTTGTTGAATGACTAAATGAAAAAAGAATAGATGAAGATTTAAAAAAATCCAGCTCAGGACTGGATATGTTCCTTCCATCTTGGGACTGGGACTCGTCTTATTCATCTCTGTAAAATTCTCAACTATTATCTGTTAAAATATAACCTTGGCTCCATCCCCTCCATTCTCTCGTTCTGGAATTCCTTTTAGAATATGTTGAACCAATCATTTTATCCTCAATGTCTCCTAAGTTCTTTCTCATATTTGACAACTATTTAGCTCTGTGTTTTATTCTATGGCAATTTCCTCTACTCTATCATTAAGTCCCTTTCTAGCGGCATCTAGTCTACTATTCAACTGTTAATTGAATTTCTATTTCAATGACAATATTTTTGTATGTGCCTATAATGCCTGTTTCTTCCCTTTTTCTTTCTTCTTTTCCATTTGTTCATGTATTTGTTTCATGGCTTCTAATCTTCCCTTTCAATATTTTGGATATCCTTATACTATGATTTCTTTTAGATTTTTCTGTTCTTTCTAGTTCTTGGGGGTGTGGAGTCTTCCATTTCTTTAACTAGCTGACTTCCTTGTTGTGGATCATTTCTTTGTGCAGTCTGTAATTTTAGATTGTAAGTGGCTGTTTTGCATTAGCCTCTGCTGGGGTCTTATGGGTCCGCAACTGAAAAGGCTCCCAACACATATCATTGAATGGCCTGTCTTTGGAGGCTAGGATGCAAGGCAGTTCATTGTGGCAGAGGCAGTACAACCTATTTCTTTTGTAAATTGCCTAGTCTTGGGTATGCTAGAGAATGTGCCCTAAATTCACATCCCTACTGTGAAACTATTTACATAACCTTGGGTAAATTACTCTTCTAGTCCCTATTTTTTCATCTGTGATATAGAGATAATAATTCCTACTTTCTAGAGATGTTGTGAAGAATTGGTGAGTTAATATAAGAAACTCAGCACAACGTTTTGCATGTAGTAAGTGCTTAATAGATGTTAAAAATTACTATAAACATGTGTAGCTATTATAGCACTTGCCAACATCATCTCCTTGCTTTGTGCTATAAGGAAAGAACTTTATACTCAAGAAAATAGCTTCTGAATATGTATATGAAATATACAGCCAGCCATTACATGGGGACATTGGCCAGATCTGTTTGCTTTACTTGTGATGAATATTAGTTAAAGATGGGAACAAAGCCTCCCCCAAGAACATGTTCCCTTGGCTTTTAGCCATTGCTGAGGAGCACTGATGAGAGGCAGAAGAAAGTTTTGTACATTTTTCTTTTTTAAAAATAAAACCTAATTAGGGAGTTGGCTCATTTGCCAACTATTTTGGTTCATTAAAATATAGCAGCAGAGAGAGTTCTTCTGCTGAGAGGAAAATGACCCAGAAAAATGTCTTCAGTTTTATTCAAAGAGAAAATGTATTTAACTTATTGGCTATGCTTTCCTTGGTCATCATTCCCTTTCACAGGTTAGTGATATAATTTGGCTCTGTGTTCCCACCCAAATCTCATCTTGTAGCTCCCGTAATTCCCACAAGTTGTGGGAAGGAGCCAGTGGGAGATGACTGAATCATGGGGGTGGGTCTTTTCCATGCTGTTCTGATACTGAATGGGTCTCACAAGATCCGATGGTTTCAAAATCAGGAGTTTCCCTGCACAAGTTCTCCCGTTGCCTGCTGCCATCCATGTAAGATGTGACTTGCTCCTCCTTGCCTTCTGCCATGATTGTGAGGTCTCCCCAGTCATGTGGAACTGTGAGTTCTCCATTAAACCTCTTTCTTTTGTAAACTGCCCAGTCTCTGGTACGTCTTTATCAGCAGCTTGAAAATGGACTAATACAGTTAGCAATAAAATAGCAGAGCCCTGAACCTGTAGCTGATGCTCAGTAAATATTATTAGTTTATTAGTGGGAAGGGATAGAGGCACAGGCAAATTCTTGGGCAAGAGAACCTCATTTCTATCCCATGTTAACTTTCGATGATAAACCTTTCTTTAATTCACTGTGTTTTGGATCTTTGGATAAGGGAGTGTCAAAAAGCCAAACTTAGTGAATGAAAGCTGTAGACTACTGTAATTTATCATGTAATATGTTATCAGTTATCTGTATATATTTCACAAAACGGGTTTTTATAATTCAAATTTTCATAAAACACTTACAAAGGTTCAACTTAAAACATTTAAATAAAGAACTATTTTAGATTTTAATTACCTGATCTTCATAATCAGATCCTGTATCAATGATCTCTCCTGTGTCCAATATCATTGAAGGATCAAGGTCACTTGAACCTAAGATTAGGAAAGAAAAGATAAGTGGATGGAGGTTGTCATGTATGTTTCTAAAGCAAACCGTCTCTTACTAGGTTTCCATATTTTCCTATGTTACATTAAATTTACAAACATTTCTGGACTCTTCTCATCTGCCAGGTACAATGTTTTGCTGGAGATTGAAAATGCAGAGACTCTGGATACTGTCTGCATCCTTAAGAAGAAAATACTGTGAGGAAGAATAATTTATCAACAAGAGGTTATTACTAAAGGTTCAGCAACCCAAGAGAGTGAGCTACTAATTCTGACTAGTAGTAGAGATGATGGTGGAGTTAAGATTCTTCATCAGGTACTAATCTATGATCTTGAATTTTGATGGTAAATGCAGGTTGTCCAGGAGGGGGAGCAGTTTCAAGATTTGCAATAACAATGGAAGTAGAAGGAACACCATGAGCAAAGCACAGAGTGGGAGGAGAGTAAGGGGCTTCCAGAAACAGGAAGGGCTAAGTTTGCTTACTCCATGAAAACTTGAGTTTTTCCTCAAGCCTTCAGGTCATCTTAGTTGCTGAAGGTAAGAAAAATCAGGTTAACTTAATGTATGAATAGAGAGATTATTTCCCTTAGGTACTACAGGTTTCATTAAATCACTTACCCATTAATCCCCAAGGCTCAGACTTAAACTGGTAATTTTTACAGTGGGACTTCTGAAGCACAACTGATTCATCATTCTCATTTAATAACTCTTTCCTGCTGGGAAATATACATCATCTAACTATCCAGAAAGACTGAATTCAGTGCTGCCCATAAAATATTATATATCCTGTGAAAAAACATTGTTTTACTGTAAACTTGGCCTTGGCAAATAATTCTTAGTCAGAATATGCAATGAGTAATGCATAATGAATATAAATTTTTAAAAAATGTTAAGCATCTCATACACTTCTCAGATATAGACCTGTCCCCGATGTTGCTTTCATATTTTCTTTCAAAATGAGTTGGGGTATATCCTTACACAGTCTTTTCTCATCTCTTCTCTTTTTTCTCCCTTCTCTTCTCTCATCATTGTCCCTGCTGTCTACCAACTTGACAAAGTAATAGCCATTACCAAATTGATTAAGTTCTAAGCAGTAATGCCGGGGTTTACTGTGTTTATGTCTTTACATTTTTTAAAAGGATGATGAAGTTTTTCAAAATGGACATATTAAACCATCAAACCACTTTGGAGAAGTAATCATAGAGTTGCCACTAAGAGTTGCATAAGTGTGTTCAGAACAACGCTGGGTGATGCTAGTCACACTGTCAGCACAGCCCTTGCCAGACCACTGTTCATAAGGTGGTTGCTAGAATGGAGTTGGCAAGAATATCCACCATGCTGTTAACAGAGATCAGAAGGGAGAGGTGGGAAGCTTTAATTTACGTACATATTTTGAAATTAGTGGGATTATATATAATTTTTCTATCTTTGAACTTTTGGTATTTTTTTCAAATAAAGAATTTTGCAAGATGTATCTTGGGGCCAAAATACTTGGCTGTCTTAAAGCCCAGTTTGAAGGTCAGTTTGCACTATGTTGTGAGGCAGTAAGTATCAGAAAAGAAAAAAACAGCTATATATCGTATAATATAATATAATATATATCATATAGCCTATAGTCGTATATATATATATTTCCATTATAAGATAACAGACATTTTAGAACTATCAGGTCGGTGCAAAAGAAATTGTGGTTTTTGCCATTACTTTCAATGTCTGTTTCACAGAATCCCACTTCTCATTTTAGAAAAGAGGAAAATGAGATGCAGAGAAGTTACAAAACTTGGCCTACGTCATGTAGAAAGTGCCTGAGACCAAAGGCAGAGCCAGTAGCTCCTACTCTCTTTCTAACACACCATGCTGACTCCAAATTCTAAGCAGGGGCAATCAAAATGGGTTTATGGGTTTATACAGATCCCCCTTTTGCTATAGTGCTCTACAGGAAATGACCTGGAGGAGCATACTGTCAAGTCTGTGTGCTGAGAAGATGAGGAACAGCGAATAGTTGATGACACAGGTCACAGGGTGGCTGTGGAAATGGAAGAATCAGAAGTGGAATTAAGGAGTCTCATTCAAGCTGGTAGCAATCAGTGCTGCCTTCTAGGTGGCTGCTATTGACAGCATCATTAAAGATAACACAAATTTTAGCTGGCTTTCATTACTTCCACACTATGATTATTATCTGCCACTGACTAGTGGAAGTGGTGATAGCTATTGGATTCAAACGATACCTTCGCTTCACCTGTATTTACAGTGATTCATGTGGAGTGAGTACTGTGATTTGAATGTGAAATCTTATTAAACATAGAGCTGCTTTTAGTACCTGCATCCTACTTATTTTATTTAATTAGAAACCATTCTTTCCATTGTTTTCAAAAAGGACAACGTGAAGGGCTCTTAAACAACTCAGTTAACAGATATTACACGTGAATACTTGAAAATGGAGCAAGATAATTAGACAACTACCTTCAGCAATGGTAGAATGAAAAGACCTTTGTTTAAAAGAAAGCTTCATGCTTATAAGTAAGAAGAGATTGGATTTCCTAATCAAAAAATTTTTTTTTCTTTTTTCGACGGAGTCTCGCTCTGTCGCAATAAAATGCTTTTAACAGGAATTATATTGTATCATTAGGGATGAAATTTCTTGAAACATTGTTACTCCTGGCAACAGTATTAATATATCATAGGAGGCAACAGACAAAGGATATCATTATTAGCTTGGATAATGATTGAATGGCTTTCATTTTCTTTTAGCCTTGGTTTCTGGGTTTGCTGGAAACAGGACCTTTAGTAACAGTCTAAGGTTTGACACACAAAATAGAGGGAAAATACAGACAAATGTACACATTACTGCCTTCTTTCATTGAATAATTTAACACATAAAACAACTGCAATGATCTCGTTACTCAAAAAAGACGGCAAAATTAGGATGTTATGAAAAGTGATCATGTAGCTTTCATTTCCCCTAGTTTGAATTTTCAATTTCTTTTCAGATTTAAAAATATTCTTTCTATAGATGACAGAGAAAGGTATGAGCTGAAATACAGAACCCCAGAGGAAGCACCCAGGGCTACTAGTTTTAGAACGGCCTTTGGAAATATTATTTTTGAGTTGGCTCCTTAAATTTCAGTGGGAAGATGATATAAATTGACTTTAGAGGTATCAGAGGCTAACCATATGACTTTCTGGGACAACGTTTCATATGTTTTTCCTCCTAGTGGATCTTTAACTCCAAGTTGTAGGAAAATCCTCCTCCCACTTTGAGTACCCCATAAAGACACTCTTACAATTGCAGAGCTTCTTAAGCAGTGAAGGGTGTCTGTGAATAAAACTCCTCCAACCCTTAAACTGCACCCTCTGAGGAAAGCAGTTTCTCCCTTGTCCTGTCTCTTACAGGGTAGCTTACAGTTTAATTTTCGTTAACAGTTTCATTACAGTTTAATTTTAATGAAAATTAAACTGTAAGGGTTGTGTTTCATCTCTGAACCTAAGAACAAAACTTAGAAGGTACATGTGTTCAGTGCATATGTACCAAATGAGTAAAAAGGAAAGGACACATCCACTTTACCTTTGCAGTTCTTGCTCTCATTGATCCACACTACAAACATTAAAAGACTCCTATAAGTGCCTGACCTGCATTAAGCACTGAGAGTCCAGCTCGAATTCCACAGGCATGGAAAGGGTTCATTACAATGTGTAGGAAGAGCATTGTATTTACTTGGAAAAATATCCTGATGGTATTTGGGACTAGAAGTCTTTGAGGGATCTGGGTGTTGGTGGGCTGTCCTGGGTGAGAAGGGGAAGCGGGGAGTTTTTCAGTTACTCCAGGACAGGGTTGGGGCAGGGAGGAAGGCAGAGAGGGAGAAGACCGCAGAAGTAGACCCAGGAAAAGGGGGAAAAGTTGTATTGTGTAAGATGTGGTTTCTTCCCATGAGCCCTCAAATCCACTGCAAAGACAGGAACTCATAAACAGCCTTTTCAATGTGAAAGCCACATACTTTGCACACAGAAACCATTTATTCTTCAGAACAATCCTCTGGGGTAGCTGCTATTATTATTCCATCTTTATAGATAAGGAGATGGAGGCCCAGAGCAGTTGAGTGACACAGCCAGATGGCTTTGCTGGTAAGTGTTAGTGGAGGGCTCCATCGAGGGGGAGACACTGCAGACAGGCCTTGAAGAAGCCGACGATCAGAGCAATGGTAGTCTCTAAGAAAAGTCCTGGTACACCTGTGGGTCACAGCGTCCTATTCAAGGGCCTAATCTAGTCTGGGGTGGGGTCTGAGGAAGTCTCCTTGAGAAAAACACCACGTTTACCCTGAGGCACAAAATAGAATCTGGCCAGGTGCAGGATGGGGCTCTATGGGGTTGGGAGAGTGAAAGGATGCAAACGAGGAGAGGTGTTTTCTAAGCAGAGAGAAGAGCAGGTGGAAATTGCCTAAGGCAGGAAGGAACTTGAGGTATTCAGGGAACTGGGAGAAGCTGGTGCCAGTGACGTGGGGGAGGTGATGTTGTTGCAGTAACAGGACCACTGCAGGAAAGAAAAGGATTTGGGGCTTTCTTCTGTGCTAAAGGTACTGGTGACCAGCCTGCAGGAGTCATTGAGGGTTTTGTTTTGTTTTGTTTTTCAGAAAGGCAGAATGATTAGAGCTGCATTCTGTGAAGATCCCCATGGCAGCAGGAGATTCATGACAGACAGGAGAGGCCAGGGATGAGGAATGACAAAGCATTTGGTGACTGCGGTGGGAACAGAGACAAAGGTTTGGATTCCCAAGGTGCCCCCGCGGAATGATGATCAGTGCGGAGTGTGAGGGCAAGAACACTTCTGCCTGGCTCCCTGGAGAAAGGTCAAGGTGAGAGAAAGAGAATTGGATGCCATTCATAGGAGGCGATATGGGAGCTGTGGAGCAGCTGAGATTCTGCAGAAAGAGACTTGAGAGAGAAAAAAACAGTGGAGGGACCAAACCTGGAGGCTGACAATTCACAGAGCAGAGGCCATGGATATGACTTATTTATTGAGTGAGTCATCAACATATATAAGCCAGGAGATTTCACCATTGTTCCTTAACAGCGACAGTACCCTGGAGCTACACAGTATCTGGCACCCTTTACTTCTAGTTTACTGCACTTTATTCACCAAGGGCTGTTTTAGAGGAAACAGTTTTATTCTAAGGCTGAAGCAGAAACCAGCTTCCAGGAGGTCTCAGGAGTGGAAGAGTTAGCGGGAGTTGAGGCTATAAGCACAGTCTTGTTTACGAGCTCTGAGGTACACAGAGGAGAAAGTAAACACCTGGAAACTGCCGCTAAGGCTCAGGCACTATGCACTTTACCAAGGGGACCTAAAGAGAACGTGGACACAGCACCTGTCCTCAGGCAGTTTCCTATTGGTACAAAAACCAGCACAGTTGCATCACCGCAGGGCACAAGGCTCTCTAGTGGAGAAACACCACACAGTGCTGGGTGTCCCAAAGAAGGGGCAGCTTAAATCAGCCACTCCATCCCACTGTATTAGCAAACTGAGGATATCTAGCAGTTAGATATTTGTCGTTAGAAGTAGTTATTTCTTTTTTTTTTTTTTAGACGGAGTCTCGCTCTGTTGCCCAGGCTGGAGTGCAGTGGCGCTACCTAGGCTCACTGCAAGCTCCGCCTCCCAGGTTCACGCCATTCTCCTGCCTCAGCCTCCCGAGTAGCTGGGACTACAGTCGTCTGCCACTGCGCCCAGCTAATTTTTGTGTGTGTGTGTTGTTAGTAGAGACGGGATTTCACCGTGGTCTCGATCTCCTGCCCTCGTGATCCACCCACCTCAGCCTCCCAAAGTGCTGGGATTACAGGTTTCTAAAGCATCATCTAAATAAAATATTAACTTGAAAAGCACAGGAGTCATAGTATTTTTCAGAACAGCCATAGTCATGTTTTCATAATCTTACATGATTCTCAATATTTCATCTTTCCTGCAATAGGCCAACTTTTTATAAATCTCATCAGAAAGTTAGGCAGATGAGTTTACATCAGTTACCTGTGTTCTGTGGGTCTGCCCAGAAAGATTACCACCTTACTCTTGTAATTCTGTCTGTCTTTGAAGCTACCGTTAGGTGGCTTCAAATAGTGATTTAAAATGTTAAGTGTTTAGCCTTTTTTCTTCACGGCCCCAAGCTTTTGGTCTTTACCCTTTGAGGTCATTACTCAGAAGAAAGAAGGTCAGGACTGAGACTAAGACTGGAGAGTCATCCACATGGAATTGATGTTGAAGCCACATGTGACAATGAGTTGACTCAGGGTCAGAGTACGGAAAGAATGAGGGGAGGGTCAGGACAGAACCATGAGTATTGCCTACATTAGGAAGTATGATTACTCTACATCAGTGTCCAAAGTCAAAGTTCCAGGCAAGAGCACTTAGGAAGAGAAGAGGTAGGGTCACATGGGAGCTGTGGGTTGGAATGGGAGTGGCTACCAGATCGGAGGGGATGCGTTATTCAGGCAACGAGGGAGAAACCTATCATATGAGTTAGGGGGTCCTGGAGATACTGTAAATTTTAATTGTTGTACAAAGTATGGGTTAGGTTAGATATTTTTCTATTATAGTAACATAGGCCCTATGTTACATTGTGACTACCTGGTAATTTACATGTGCAATGACTGGAAGAAAAGCAGCAACCATAAGGAACAGATTTATAGCCCTTCCTCTCTACTTTGTTTTGTACTTTTATTTTTACACCAGAAAGTATGAGACTTTGTCATCCTTCAAACCTTGCAGCAGTTTGTTGAGCTTCATCCATTAATACAAAGCCCCAGACATTTGGCAGGTGATCACGGCATACTGTTGTCTAAAGGACACAGTGACTTACCTGCTGCAGCCTCTTTGTTTGGAAATAACTTGTTGTCAACTGCCATGCTGATGTCATAGAACACCTCATCCTCATCACGGTCGGCATCAAACTGGGGGAAATCAGGACAGACAAGTTTGGAATGTGAGAATGCACAAATTAGTTAATTCAAAAATATAATGAGCATCCATCACACAACTGTATCTCTAATGAAGCAGAACAACAGGAATTAAAGCATTTGAGTCTTTAATCAGATATTTAGAGGGTTTTAGCCCAGACCTCCTATTGAACAGAGAAGAGTATTAGGGAGTAAATGTACAGTCACTTATGGTTAAAAAAATGTGTAATGTTTTCTTAATTTATGGGGTACATTTGGAAAAAATAACTGAAATTTACCTTGTGGCTTTCTGACTTCATTTTCTAATTTGAAAACATGAAAATATATAGTTCTAAATAGTAAGAGGAAAGATGTTCTAACCTTATTGTTTAAAAACAAAACAAAACAAAACGAAACAAACAAACAAAAAAAACAAAAAGGCTGGGCGCAGTGACTCACCCCTGTAATCCTAGCACTTTGGGAGGCCGAGATGGGCAGATTGCTTGAGGCCAGGAGTTTGAGACCAGCCTGGCCAACATGGCAAAACCCCATCTCTACTAAAAATACAAAAAAGTTAGCCAGGAATGGTAGCACATGCCTGTAGTCCTAGCTACTAGGGAGGCTGAGGCACGAGAATCACTTGAACCCGGGAGGCAGAGGTTGTAGTGAGCCAAGATGGCGCTGCTATACTCCAGCCTGGGGGACGGACTGAGACTCTGTCTCCAACAACAACAACAACAACAACAACAACAACAACAACAACGAAACCTCCAAACCAAATTTCAGATACTATACTAGATACAGTATTATAGATGTAGTCTATGGATTCTACGGATTTAGATGTAACAAAAATTATAGATTTAAATATTTATTTTAGCATTCTCTAAAATTTACAAAATTTTAAATATTTTAAAATGACAGTTATATTTATGAATTCTCTATTTTCTGAGTTTTCAGTGGTTTGTTAACACATTTTGTCTCTTCAGTTTTTAAAAATAGCTTTACTATGACAAAAGCAAGCAATGCAGAAAAGACTCCCTATTCAATAAATAGTGCTGGGATAACTGGCTAGCCATATGCAGAAGACTGAAGCTGAACTCCTTCCTTACACCATATACAAAAATGAATTCGAGATAGATTAAAGACTTAGATGTAAAGCCCAAAACTATAAAATTCCTGGAAGACAACCTAGGCAATACTATCCTGGACATAGGAATGGGCAAAGATTTCATGACAAAGATACAAAAAGCAATAGCAACAACAGCAAAAATTGACAAGTGGGATCTAATTAAACTTGAGAGCTTCTGCACTGCAAAAGAAACTACCAAGAGAGTAAACAGACAACCTACAGAACGGGAGAAAATATTTGCAAACTATGCATCTGACAAAGGTCTACTATCCAGCATCTTAAAAAGAAACTAAACAAATTTACAAGAGTAAAACAAATGCCCCTATTAAAAATTGGGCAAAGGACATGAACAGACACATCTCAAAAGAAGACATACATGCAGCCAGCAAGCATATGAAAAAAAAGCTCAATATCACTGATCATTAGAGAAATGCAAATCAAAGCCACAATGAGATACCATCTCATACCAGTCAGAATGACTATTATTAAAAAGTGAAAAAATAACAGATGGTAGTGAGGTTGTGTTGGTGGGAGTGTAAATTAGTTCAACCATTGTGGAAAGCAGTACAGCAATTCCTTGCAGAATAAAAGCAAAACTACTATTTGACCCAGCAATCCCGTCACTCGGTGTATACCTGGAGGAGTATAAATCATTCTCCCATAAAGACACATGCACATGAATCTTCATTGCAGCACTATCCACAATAGCAAAGACATAGAATCAACCTAAATGCCCATCAATGACAGACTGGAAAATGGAAATGTGGTATATATACACCACAGAATACTATGCAGCCATAAAAAAGAATGAAGTCATGTCTTTTATGGGAACATGGATGGAACTGGAGGTCACTGTCCTTAGAAAACTAATGCAGGAACAGAAAACCAAATACCACATGTCCTCACTTGTAAGTGGGAGCTAAATGATAAGAACTTATGAACACAAAGAAGGAATCAATAGACACTGGGGTTTACTTGAGTGGGGAGAGTGGGAGGAGGCAGAGAAACAGAAAAGATAACTATTAGATACTGTGCTTAATACCTGGGTGATGAAATAACAAGTATAACAAACCTCCTTGACATCTGTTTACCTATGTAACAAACCTTTACATGTGCCCCAAACCAAAATAAAAGAAAAAAGAAAAAAATAAATAACATGACAAACAAAAATGAAATAGCTTTACTGAGTTCTGAGTGATATACAGTTAATTGCACATATTTAAAGTATGCAGATTATAAGTTTTAAAAATTGACAAGTGGGATCTAATTAAACTAAAGAGCTTTCGCAGAGCAAAATAAACTACCAACAGAGTAAACAGACAACCTACAGAATGAGAGAAAATATTCACAAACTACACATCCAACAAAACCCGCCTTGGCCTCCCAAAGTGCTGGAATTACAGGCGTGAGCCACCGCGCCCGGCCCAAAGGTCTAATATCCAGAATTTATAAGAAACAAACAATTCAACAAGCAAAAAACAAACAACCCTATTAAAAAGTGGGCAAAAGACATAAACACTTCTCAAAAAAAGACTTGAAAAAATGCTCCACATCATTAATCATCAGATAAATGCAAATCAAAACCACAATGAGATACCATCTCACACCAGTCAGAATGCTATTATTAAAAGAGACAAAAAAAGATAGATGCTACAGAGGCTGCAGAGAAAAGGAAATGTTTTTACTATTGGTGGGAATACAAATTAGTTCAGCCACTGTGGAATGCAGTTTGGAGATTTCTCAAAGAACTTAAAACAGGTTCTTTGACCATTTGACCCAGGAATTCCATTACTGGGTATATATCCAAAGAAAATAAATCATTCTACTAAAAAGACAAATGCACTCATATGTTCATTACAGCACTATTCACAATAGCAAAGACGTGGAATCAGCCTGGGTCGCCAGCAATGGTGTACTGGATAAAGAAAATGTGGTACATATATATCATAGAATAAGACACAGCCATAAAAAAGAATGAAATCATGTCCTTTGCAGCAACATGGAAACATCTAGAAGCCATTATGCTAAGTGAATTAGCACAGGAGCAGAAAACCAAATACCACATGTTCTCACTTTTAAGTGGAAGCTAAACACTGTTTACACAGGGAGATAAAGACGAGAACAACAGACACTGGGGGCTGCTAAAGAGAAGAGGGAAGGAGGGGGACAAGGTTTGAAAAACTACCTATTGGGTACTGTGTTCACTACCTGGGTGATGGCATCAATCATACTCTAAACCTCAGCAGCATGCAACATACCCAGGTAACAAATCTGCACAGGTATCCCCAAATCAAAATAAAAGTTGAAATTATATTTTAAAAGACAAATTATAAGTTTTGACATGTGTATACACCCGTGAAACCATCATAAAAATAAAAATTGTTAACATACCATCACCCCCCAAAGACTCCTCTTGTCCCTTTGGAATCCCTTTTCCTTCTCTTCTCCCCAGGTAACCATTTATGTGCTTTCTGTAACTACAGATTATTTTGCATTTTCTAGATTTTATATAAAATGAATAATACAGTATGTAATTTTTTGTCTGCGTTCTTTCACTCAGCACTATTATTCTGAGATTCATCAATGTTGTTATATCCTTAGTTAATTCCTTTTCATTATTCATTAGTATTCCATTGTGTGGATATATTGTTAAGCCCAACCTGGATATCCTTCATCTCAGACTTTGTAGTTTTCAACTCTAAATATTTGATTTGAGCCTTTAAAAAAAATTTTCCATGTCTCCATTTAAGCTTTTGAACATCTGAAATATACTTACAGTTACTTTTAATGTCTTTCTCTGTTAATTCTAACATTTGTGTCAGTTCTGAGTCAGTTTCGGTTGATTTTTTTTTACCTCATTATGGGGTATATTTTCCTGTTTCTTTGCATGCCTGCTAATTTTTTCGGGATGCCAGACATTTACAATTTGACCTTGTTGGATGCTGGATATTTTTGTATTTCTATAAATATTCTTAAGCTTTGTTCTGGAATGTAGTTTAGTTACTTGGAAACAGTTTCATCTTTCAGGTCTTGCTTTTAAGATTTGTTAGGCTGGATCAGAGCAGTGTTTAGTTTAGGGCTAATTATTCCCCACTGTTGAGCAAAGCCTCTCCCCAATGTTTTGTGAATTATTAAGTTTTCCAGTCTGTCTGACGGACACTGGCACTACTCCAAGCCTGGTGTGAGCACCAGGTACTGTTTCCTCTAATCCTTTTGGATGTTTTTTTTTTTTTTTTTCTCAGCATCAGGCAATTTCCTCATGTGCATGCAGAAGAGCTAGGATTTGAACTTGGGATGACTGACACTTTTCTATCCTACCAGGTGGCATATGATCAATATAGTAAGACAAAGGCAGCCGTTCTACTCCAGTAAGTATTAACACACCCCTTCTGTCTAAAAGCAAGGGGAGAAAACCAGGCAATCATTACGACAGACACAAGGTGGCCACTGAATAACTGATTGGGCCCTCTGCATATTTCCAGAGTTATCTGTGCATCTCTCTCATCTCTGATACTTTTTTCCTGCAACTCTAGCCACCTCGATTTCTTGGACTCTCAGCTCTACCTCCTCAACTCCTGGAGTCCACCAGCCTCCAAAGGGTTTCCTTTTTCCTGCACTGTGGCCTGGAAATATCTCCAGGCTCTGAAGCAATCACAGGGCTCACTGCATTTGTTTCCCTTCTACCAGGGACCACTTCATTGCTTGATGTCCAGTGTCTTGAAAACTGTTTTCTTAAATAGGTTTTCTTCTGTTTATTTTTTTGACTGTTTCATGTGGAAAAGAAAAATCTAGTCTTTTCTATTCCAACTTGGTGAGAGGTGGAAGCCTCAACCCTTTAGCTTTTATTCTTATTTATTATTATCTTGAAGATATTTCAGATTATTTAAGTAATTTATTCCTTTATATTTTCCTACTGAACTATTTCATTATTTGGGAAAAGCTAGTGAGGGAAAAGCTAAGTTAGAAAGTTATTTCCCTACCTCCCTTTGTACTGTTAAAGCGCGTCTGTATAATGCTTCAAAGTGCTTTCACTATGTCACATCAACCCCTGGGAAAGGTGAGGCAGACAGTGTTATTTCTACTGTATTTTTTTTTTCCCAGAGGTTGCTAATTTCTTTATTTTTTTCTTAAATAAAATCAACTAATGTCCATTATAAAAGCTTTAAATCCACAGTAGGGTAAAAATAGAATGTTTGGGAACTCTTTGCACTTCCCTCGTTTAGTTCTACTCCACAGAATTAACGGTGGTTAATATTTTCCTGTTTATCCTTTCAGAACTCCATGTGATCGGTGAGAATGGTGTTATATAAAACATCTCAGCCAGGCACAGTGGCTCACGCCCGCAATCCCAGCACTCTGGGAGGCCAAGGTGGAAAGATCGCTTGAGGGCAGGAGTTCGAGACCAGTCTGGGCAACAAAGTGAGACCCCATCTCTTATGTCTTTCCTTATGCTTTTCCTTGGACATTTCTTTATTGTATTTCTTCCTCTTTTTACAAAACTTTTGACTTATCTGTTTATATGTAATGCCAAAATCAAATGAGAGTGCTAGGCTCTCTTGTATTGTGGGGTACTTGTTTAATTTAAACTTTGCCTGGAGAGTGTCCACGAGGGATTTGCTGACTAGTCTTTTCTTTTTT
>NW_016806688.1:658476-697468 GCF_001698545.2 Rhinopithecus bieti
AAAAAAAAAAAAAAAAAAAAAAAAAAAAAATCTACTAAGAGGGGTTTCGTTTCTATCTTTCCTTGACCTTCTGAGGGATGGGCAGCAGCATTGTCATTTTATAAATTAAAGATTTATGTTTTAGCCAGAGTTCCCTAGAAAAAGGAAACTAAGGCAAAATCTCCAAGTTAACATTTTAACGGCATGTGGGCGTTGAGCGTGAAGTGGAAAAGGGGAGTGAGGCAAAGAAGGAGGGCAATGTGATGAGCTGCACCCCAACTTCATAAGAAAATACAGCCAGCAACACAGTCTTTAGAAAGGCTACATGGAGCTTTCTCAGGCCAGTCTGGTAGGGGGAGGGAGTGAGGGAACTTCAGCTGCTGGCTCTTGCCCGTCTCCTGTCTTTCACCACTCTAAGTTTTCCTACGGGGAGTTGGGTCCCCCCACTTCTTGGTTGCGCTGTCCAGTCTCTCTGAGCAGCCACTGGGAAGCCAGGGCTCAGGGAGCAGCACAGCCCTTGAATCTAGAAGTGCTGAAAGGAGCCAGCACCGTTGTAAGTCTGGTCTGTTGGAGCTAGGTACTGGTTCTGCAGGAGATCCCACAACAGTGAGAATGATGAGGCCCAGTCCTTAACCTTGAAGACACTTGCTGGGGCCATCACCAAGGTTAGGATATGCGGTGACAGCCAGGACAGTGACAGACAAGGGTCTCCATTCAAGAAGCAACTGAGGCCAAGGGGGCACATGAGGCCAAGTGAGCCATGGGAGGTTTGTAAACCAGGCTCAGACAGCTGAAAACACAGCTGGTGCTTGACTGGAGTTTCTGCTCTCCCGTGTAGCAGCTGTCTGACTTTGAGCAACTTATTTCTTAGCATCTATACAATAGTGGTGATAACATCCACCTCAAGGGATTGTTGTGAGGACTACAGAGATGGTCTATTTAACAGCCCAGCATAAAGCCTGACACAAATTGTCACTTTCATTTCTCTCTTTGAGACCCTAGGGCTGAGAGACCATGTGCCATATATTTTTGATTGCTTCTGTAACGTACACGCATATGATCTCTCCCTCTCTCAAACACATACACATTTTTTTTTTAAACTTGGGGATGCAGAGTGAGAAATATAAGAAACTTTGAGACTTTCTAGGTGATCTTATATCCTCCGACTAATTTGAACAAGAATATTTTTATTTCCAGCGTAGATTAAAATGGTTAATTGTCCAATTCAAGAGGCAAAGGTAAAGCACAATTCATGAAATAATTTAACACGTATTTGTTGAATAAGTACTATGTACTAGCTGTTCACGTGTAGATTCTTCAACTGACCACTTAAGCTTTGGACATACAAACACAGAGCCATGAGGAATGAAGGCAACATTCATATAGTCAACTCAGCTATGGGATGGCGCAGATGCTGCTGACATCAATTTACTCTCATGTCAGGACCACAGAATTAACTCAGGTTTCATTTTCTACAGCATTTCACTTCTACAACTCCAGAGTGGCCTGGGACTTTTCTTTTTATTCTTTTAGCCAATATGGCACTGAACCCTGAGGAGCATTCTGATTGAATATTATCATAATTGCCACTTAATTGGCAAAGATTTTTACAAAATGATGACATTTAGTTTTGGAGTGGTAGTGTGTACGGGGAAGGACGAACTGGCTTTTAGATCATCAAACTTTTTTTCTCACTTGTTTTTCAAAAACAACATATGTTGATAGTTAACAACCAGGAGCGATCCGCACTCCCCCAAGGAAACGCGGCAATGGCTGGAGACATTTTTGGTTGTCACATTTGCAGGGGGGTCGGGGGGCTACTTGCCAGGGATGCTGCTAACTACCCTACAGTACCCAGGACAGCCAACCTCACAGCAAAGATTTATCCCATCTCATAAAAAGTCAGTAGTGAAAAAATTGTGATGCCCTAATATGTATATTAGGTATTCTTGGCTTTAGGATTTTTTTTTTTTTTTTTTTTTTGAGATGGAGTCTCGCTCTGTCGCCCAGACTGGAGCGCAGTGGCCAGATCTCAGCTCACTGCAAGCTCCGCCTCCCGGGTTCACGCCATTCTCCTGCCTCAGCCTCCCGAGTAGCTGGGACTACAGGCGCCCGCCACCTCACCCGGCTAGTTTTTTGTATTTTTTAGTAGAGACAGGGTTTCACCATGTTAGCCAGGATGGTCTCGATCTCCTGACCTTGTGCTCCACCCGTCTCGGCCTCCCAAAGTGCTGGGATTACAGGCTTGAGCCACCGTGCCCGGCCGGCTTTAGGATTTTTAAACAGTGTTTTGAAATTCAAATAGCGATGCTTTATTTATTTATTTTTTTAAAGAACAAGAACCTAGGATGCTAACTTCAAAATACAAAGGGTAGCAGGAGTGACAGTGTTGCAGCGGTAGCATAGGTAGAGTGATGAGTTTCTAGGAATAAAAATTTATTTACATCTCATGGGTCAGAAAAGGATCCAGGGAGATATAATTGCAGGACAACAGACCAGATGATGTCTAAAGTTGTTCACAGCTCTGATATTCTGTGATTAGATGGATGCTATGTTTTAGGTAATTGTTATTTAATGTCTAGAAATCTTAAGAAAATCCTTTTCTTATTCCTAAGGACAGAATTTTCAGAGGATGTGGTCTGCATAATCTGTTTTATGTCATTTAATGTAAGAGGGCTAGAGAAGTCAATTGGAAATTTCAAAATGAAATACTCACCAAATTCCCTAGTTCATTCACAACACACGTTTTGATTTGAATAACAAATGCAGCAACAACTTTCAAAAGTCTACAAAATATATCTAGATTAGGAAACGGAATTATAGCAGAGGGAGGAGAATTATGCACCATCTGAGGAAAAAACTACAATCATGATTTGCATTTTTAATGGCAGAAATGAGCTTTTGTTTTTATTTTCTTTTGGCTCTGATTTTCAGACTGCAATTGGCTGCCCTAATCTTCTCCATAGAGATAGGGCTTGCCACATAATGAGCAATGTTAAGTCTATGAAACACCCTAAATGGACTAAAAAAGGATGGTGCCAGTTCAATCTTTCCTCTGAGATTCTGCTTTTGATTAAACTTAGGTCTGTCTCCCATTTTTTTTCCCTCTCCTTCTTGATGGGGAAATAAATTGGCTGCTTTGTTTCAGTGTTATACATCCCATAAGTGTCATTCTCTAAGAACCAAATGAGCTTCTTGAAATTTTTACTTCTCCCTTGTTTCATGCAAGAGATTTCAATTAAGCAGGCTCTCCACCAATGGCATTTCTTGTTTGTTACTGGAGCTCCTTCAACATGCAAATAACTGGCCCTTCAAAATTTCTTTTACATGTTTGGAGATGTCCCTCCAAAAGATTGATTGATGGATGTTCTCTTTGTAATGGCTTTGTTTTTCTTCAACTAAAAATTGAAGATTGCACTAAAAGAGTAATAAACTTTAAAAACTCATGGTGCCTGGAGTGAAGTTATCAGCAATGGAGTAACGACCATTGAAACCACTTTGCAGAACCATATTTCTAAAGCTTCATAATTAACTACAAAATTTGAAAGAGAAACGCCTAAGTGGATGTGGTGACTGAGATAGGTGGGAACAATTCTCTGAGAAAGTCGAGTCAGTCCCATGTTTTGATGAGAATTCCTGTGGTACAGCTCTGCTGAACCAAGCCCTGTGGAACATACTATTTTTTTTTTTTTAACAGGATGAAAGAAGAACAAATCATGAAAGAAGACATCTATTAAAAACAGACATGATTGGTATGCAAAGGGATGAGTACAGAACGCTTGAAGGCTGTGTATATCTGAGTAAAAGACTTATTTTCTCAGCTTTCTGTACAGAATCTTTATTTCACTGGATATAGGCAGCACCCAGAGAAATTTATTGGGAAAAAGTCAACACAATAAAGACTTACCAGAGAAAATTGTTATGATATTTATGAACTGTTTCATGAAAAAATTCTCCTTGAACTTGAAGCTTAACAATGTAATAGTGACTTTGATTTATTCTGCTACAGAAAGCTAGAAGAGAAGGCTAACTTAAGATAACTTTGATTATTCTTACTACATTAGCTCAGAGAATATTTTTTGGAATCTTCATCAGCACTCAACAACAACAGGAGCACCAAGTAACGCCATTTATTGAACAACTACTATGTGCCATGCACTGCATTAGAGGTTTTCTTTATACATTTTTTTATCAATTGTAATTTATCATTTGGATTTTATACGGATTTATTTGATTCCTACAATAACATTATAAAACATTATCTCCATTTTAAATTTTCAAAAACTGAGCTTCAAAGAGATTAAATAACTCGTCCAGGTTGTGTAACTACATTGCAGAGCCGGGATCCAAATCCACATCTGTCTGCATCGGACAGATGCAGGTGCCAAGGCTGGCAGGATCAGATCTTAGCTGGGCACTTGCAGAACAAAGCAGGGCTTTTGGAAGTAGTCTTAGGATGGATTCCCAAGAATCCCCAGAAACCGTGCCAAGCCAGATCCAGATGCAATATACTGAAATATTCTTTATCATATTCCCCATTTGGGGACCTTAGTAGGTGATTCTGTTTCTCTGCATGATGCATGTACCTTGCTGGGTGGCTGTGGTTGTTGGCAGAAGAACTTTCCTGCAGACTGGCCAGGAAATCAGAAGGAGCAAGGGCAGGCAAAGTTGACTGCAAGAGGCAGACGACTTCCCAACTCCTATGGGTCTCTGTGGTTTGGTAGCTTAAAGCTACAGGGAAACTGGCTACTGCCCAGCAATCCTCTTTGTCTATTGTTGACTCTAGTTGCACCCCACAGCAGCCTTCTAAAACCTCTTTGCAAATAACCCTGCCTTTTAGTTTGTTGAGAGGGTTGAGGTCATCTAGCATGGATTCTGTTTTTCTCCTCTCATTACTATTCAGTCTCCCTCAGAAATCAAAGGAAGAGTGGGCCTAGCTCCCTTCCAAGAGCCTCTGTGAGATGGCAGAATGGATGTCTGACATAGGCCATGTCTGGTCTGGCACTTCCTAAAGAAGCTGCTTTGGTTCTGTCCCAGAGTTCCAGCCACCAGCACCCACACACATAGGCCCGGCTTAGCTGCCCCTCTCCCACAGCCCAGTCAGGGCTTTGACCCCGTAGCCCCTTTGACTAAGAGAAAGCATTCCAGACTCCTTTCCCAGAGTCCCTTGATCTGGTTGTCTAATTAGGATAGTGGATTCAAAGCTAGACCACTAACAATAAGAAGGGAGAGGTTAGGTTTTAGGCCATGCAGGAGGTT
The DNA here is from genome assembly GCF_001698545.2 of Rhinopithecus bieti. Taxonomy (NCBI): domain Eukaryota; kingdom Metazoa; phylum Chordata; class Mammalia; order Primates; family Cercopithecidae; genus Rhinopithecus; species Rhinopithecus bieti. The sequence goes on from NW_016806688.1 coordinate 663,715, forward strand.
GTGGTTGAGAGAAAAGGGCCCAAGAGAAAAGAATCCAAGTCAGTGGTGGCAATTGGGGTTTGGAACAATTCTTTAGCTGAAGGGAGGGTGGCTGCAGTGGCTGATTGTCTAAATTTTATAGATTCAGGTACAGCCCCAGAGCAAACATCCTTAGCTTGACCAACGTCCAGATCATGAGTGGATATCCAGTGCCCAATATTCTGCTTGCTAATCTTTGGGTACTATGACAGAGCACTTCTCAAATTAAGTTGCTGCAGAAAGCACTTACTTCTAATGGGGGTGACTGAAATAAACCCTTATGTAGTAAATACCAAGAGGATTTAAGATTTCATTAAGATGATACTGACTAGATAATGCATTGCTACCCAATCAAAAGTTGACTACGAAAGGGATCTGTAGCCCAGAAAATAGGGTGATTAATAGATTTTATTAAATAAATAAACTTTTAGAATATCTCTTGATATCCATATAGATTGGACCCAATCTCGTATACCATCTACAAGATGCAATTCAATTCAATAAAGATACATTGAACACCTACTTTGTTCGAGGTATTAGACTGGTCATTGGAGATGCATGGAAGGAAGATTAAATCATATTGACTTTTCTGTACTTATTAAACCGCTAGTGAGGACTAAAATACTTTGAAATGACTTGGTAAAGAAAGTGTTAAAGGGAGAAAATGGAGAAAAATGATATGCTCATTTTAGACAAGAATTACACTGTGCAGTTCTCATTTTTTCTCTACTGCACCTACAGCATTCTGAGCCCAGCAGTTAGACAAATACTCGTCAAGCTGAATTAACCAGAAAATTAAATTAATTAACATACCCTTTTCCCTTTTCTATTTTCTCTTCTCTCCTCCCAGCATTCCAGCAATTTGAGGCTTTACAAAACTACAAAGTAGTGGCATTGAGATTTAAAGCTTTGCCAAGAAAGCTTCCAAACTAAAGAAATTCGTTAGAGCCTCAGAAGTCAAATTTCAGCCTCATGTGACATTGGTACCTCTCCTAATTACAGGCTCCATTCTCTTTAATGCTCGAGTGTCTCCCTGCTACAGAGCTCTAAGTAGTACCCTGGAAGCCTAAAAAAAAAAAAACTGCTGTGCTGCCTGAGCAACAGATGTGTGACTAGGGGCTAATTTAGGCCCTAGGAAGATCAGGCTCATTCTTTTCTCTTTTATTATTTTCCTTCTCTTTCCTTTTATTATTACTTATTTAAGTCCACATGATTCATCCTTTAAAAAAATTTATCTCCTGCAATGTTGACATTAACTACCATAGCCAAATATGGTCAGTTCATAATTATTGTAAGATTCAATGGAGATCAAATGGAATAAAAAAGAACAGCTTAGAAGATGGAAAACTAAGGGGAATGCAACTTGCAGTAGGAAGACAGGACATTATGATGAGAGATTCCACTAATAAAGTATAAACAACATTTGGATTTTAAATCAAACTGATTTTAATTTTATTTATTCATTTACTTAGAGACGGTCTTGTTCTGTTGCCTAGGCTGGAGTGCAGTGGGATGATTATAGCTCACTGCAGTCTCTAACTTCTGGGGCCAAGTGATGCTCCTGCCTCAGCCTCCTGAGTAGCTGGGGCTACAGGCACGTGGCACCATGCCTAGCTAACTTTTTATGTTTAAATTTTTTGTAGAGACAAGGTCTCACTATGTTGCCCAGGCTGGTTTTGAACTCTTGGGTTCAAGTGATTCTCCTGCCTTGGCTTCCCAAAGTGCTAGAATTATAGATGTGAGCCAGTGCTCCTGGCCCACATTTCTTTTTAGTTAATACACACATTTAATGTTGCCAGTAGTGAGAGGCTTAACATTTACAAAAAAAATATTTAACTGGACTAGTGAAGAGTCATTCTGGATAGTAAAGTAGCTGCTAGAAAAATTGTGCTCATGTTTCCCCCTGTTGGAGAAGTGGACACAAAGTAAGGATGACTTGGGGAAAATAATTTAATTCAGTCAAACACAGCAACATCTCTGCCCTCATGACGGAGGAAGCGCTAAGAGACTGATAAGAAAATCATGACTTCATTGTGGGAAGGGCTGTGATGGAGGTGTGCTTGGAGGTCCTGGGGGCCAGAAGGTGGGTACCTGTGGTAATGTGGGGCTCGGGGAGGTTCTGAACAAGTGAGACTAAGGAGGTGAAGAAAGGAAAGGAAAGGTATACCAGGGAGAGGAACAGCAGTGAGAAGAAATGAAGGTAAGAGAGATGTAACTTCTCTGAAGAAGATGAGGGTGCCTCTGCCTTAAAATCTTGGGATTCTTCTGAGAAGGGGACATGTCCTTTCTTGCTTCTTACAGTTATTTGAAGTCTTTCTTGGGATTTTAGCACCTGGTAGCTGACTATTCTCTACCAGAAATCCCTGGGCATGTGTCTATAGTGAGTGGGTGCTGTGTTGTGCACACAGGAATGTGACAGGTGGGCTCATGTGCATGGCACGAGTTACCACTTATTTATTAAGCATTTACTATATATGCTAGGTAATATGCAAAGCATCTTGCAAACATCTCAGTTAAATCCCAGAACAATCCCAACGTAACACTTTCCCAAGGAAAGAATTTAAAGGGGTAAGTACTTACTTACGGTCATACAATTAGAGAAGAACACCGCTTGGATAAGAACTCAAGTCTGTCTTACTACAATGCCTGTGCCCTTAAGCATTAAGTTATTTTGGTTCTGGGAAGAACAAACCCTATGTTCCTAGTTATCCCACATTCATTTGTTTTTCCTTCCTATTTTTAGCTTGAGGGTCATTTCCAAATTCAGAGTCGTTTAAAGAACCAGCCTCATTTTTTTCTTACTATTCCCAGGTCTATAACTTTGTGTTAATATTGTTTGCACCAAGTTCCCAAAACACCAAATTGATCTTTGTTTCAAGATAATTACCTTATTAGCAAGATGGCTATGACAGGCTTGATTTAAAAAATAATTACAGAGTGAAAACAGAATGGGGGATTGTTTAACAACTTAATAGTCACTGGGCTCTTTGGATAATTGAACAATTTTTCCCCAAGTTTTAGGAAAAATATAAGTGAAGCAGGAGAGACAAAGAAAATTATGAGACTGGAAATCAGATTTATAATAATGGAATTGACATTTACCTCCATGGGCGGAGGAAGAAAATATGCAAATAGATTTAAAAATCCTTATAAATGCTTTTGATGCTAAGACTTTATGTGAATTTAGCTGACTCAACTCTATGGATAGTTACTCTTCTTATTCTTCTGCTAAAATGACTAGACCTTTGACAGGAAGCAACATGTAGAAAAAGAGATTACTTGCCATCCATACCTACATTTTATTTTCTGAATTGTGGCTCATAGAGAAAAATAATTTTATTAGCCACATATCAATGAACTACGAACTCAGCAAGTTCAGATTCATGTATAGCCTAGTGTTGATCCTGTTGAGTAAGAATCGTATTGATAGATCTTGCAGGCAGTAGTTGAGTTGGGCTGATAGCAGGGATGAAGAAGAGTGAGTCAGGGGATACAGACGAAGAATCCTGGGATTATCCTTCTGAAAAGAAAGAGATGATGCTCTTTCTTGCTTCCTACAGTTATTTTGAGGCCTTCGAATAACTTCTCATCCCATCAAAACCTGTTTATATGTGTCCTGGCTCTACCTTCTCTATCACTTTTGTTTGAGATTATGTTTTCTTTAGTTATGCCTCTTTTTTTTTTCAAATATGCTTGAGCCTTCCAAAGACATTAGCAATGAGAGATTCTGTTCTGCAAAGATGCAGCTTCACTCAAAGACAAAGTGAGCACAGGCTCTGAAGAGCCTCTTAGCCTTCTGCTGCCTCAAGTCAGGTCTGCTTCTCTTTATATTTTCACCTCTGCAACCATGGGCATGGTCAGTCTCTTCCTAAAGGGGACTGGAATTGATAAGCTTACAAACGCATAAAAGGTACATAGTCTTTGCAAAGCAACAGATGCCTTCGAATTTTTATAGACAATATTCCACTTGGTACACATGGTCAATAGTAGAGACAGAAGCTAACTAGAATTTGTTAGAAGCCTCAGGGAAAAAAGCTAAGCCTGAGAAAAACAAAATTAATGCCAATTTTAAATGCAACCCTCAGGCTCTGCAGAATGAGTCAAACTTGATCACACAAAAACAAAGGCAGTATGTCCACTTTTACAAAATGACAAAGTGACTTTGTAGGGTATTTAGAAAGTTTATCACATTTTGCAGGACCCCTTTTCTTCTAAACAAAAGTTTATCACATTTTGCAAGACCCCTTTTCTTCCAAACAGAGCTCCATTCTTATCCAGAAAGAAAAGAATCCACTGTGTCCCCCAGCAGTGTAGGAGATCAGCAATATGTTTGAACTCTCCCAAAGTGGTCTCCTTCTTTCACTGTAGGAACAACTGAGGGAGAGGAGAGCCCTCATATTTACTTTTAAAATTATTGAGGGGACTGCAAATTTAAAGTTCTCTTGTCCTGAGTATTCTTAGATCATTTTAAGATAAGATAAGAGTATTCTTAAAAACTATGTGAGTTACAATTAAGTTTTCGGTAAACTTCCCAGTAAATTCTTGAATTCGCAAGCTCATTGGAAGTTTCTAATAGTTGATTATGACTCAACCAATATTTACTGAGTACCTACATTTGTTGTGGATAGTATGAAAAGATGTTTTTTCTCTAGTATCATATAATACAGGTTATGTTTTGACCTGTTATGAATGTCTTCTCCCTGTCCAAGTAGGAACTTTCATTAGAGGTGACTGAGAAAGTGACACCACTAAGTGTGTAGCCATTTATATTAATTAATTCATTACAAAAACTTGCTATGCACCTATTGTATGCCATGCACTAGGGTTCATTGTTCAGTAAAATAGGACTCTTGCCCTTAAAGAGCCCACAATCCAGTGAGGGAGACTTTTACTTAACCCTAACAGTAATGCAAAATAAGGGCTGTCACAGAGCTGTATAGAGAACTACAGTAGTAGATCAAAGGAGAAAGAAGGATTAACTGGTCTCAGAGAGGGAAGGAGGATTAAGAAGGTTTTGTGGAGTAAGTGGACGTGAAGATTAAAGAAAGTGTCATAGGAGAGAGAGAATTTGAGCCCACAATATTCCAGGCCCATGAAGATCCTTGTGTGAGTTTGTGGCTGCCCCACCACATACTCTTTATCTGACAAGAATTTATGAATCACAAAGCACACATTCAGATTTACTTTTTTTTTTTTTTTTTTTGAGACAGAGTCTCACTTTGTCATCCAGGCTGGAGTGCAATGGCATGATCTTGGCTCACTGCAACCTCCACCTCCTGGATTCCAGCAATCCTCCTGCCTCAGCCTCCCGAGTAGCTGGAACTACAGGTGCATGTCACCACACCCAGCTAATTTTTGTATTTTTAGTAGAGACAGGGTTTCACCACGTTGGCCAGGCTGCTCTCGAACTCCTGACTTCAAGTGATACGCCCACCTCAGCCTCCCAAAGTGCTGGGATTACAGGCATGAGCCACTGCGCCCGGCCCAGATTTACATTATTTTAAAATCTGACTTGAGAAATCAGTTCCTTAATAATGTCAACAATACTGCATTGTTTGTCTTTGACCACAGGTCACACTAAAGGGAAGTGATGACGTGGAGAGGTAGACCACTTGGATCAAATCCCAGGTCCACCTTACTAGCTGTGTGACTCTGGAGGAGTTACTGATTCTCTAATCTTCTTTCCTCATCTAGAAAATAGTGTCATGTGGGTATGGAATGCTGAAAGGTAGAAAATCCATATACAGAACTTTGCATGTAGTAAATCTAAGTGTTGCCAATTATACTGGGAAGTGGCAAGTGGTTGTCTATGTAGAACCACATTTTCTGGAAGTATTTGAGGTAGGATAAATTCTTTTAAGTCTAAAATGACTTACATCTCTTTCTGACAACTTCTTAGCTTTCATGATCACTTCTTTTTAAAAATCCCCTGTTTTAGTTATTTCATAAATGCCATTATAACAATGATAAGAGAAATAAAAGCCACAATAGCAACAAATTGTCCCAATCTGTGCCTAATTTTCATTTTTCCATAATCTCTTTTGAACCAAGCAGACACTAACTTAAAGGAGATGACCTGCAAATGAATAAATGAATAAATAAATGAATTGCTGTCTCAATGGCTTTGCCTCCAAAAGAAGTATAAGGTATTACAAAAATTATGCCCTGACAACTAGCTAGATTGATGTGTTTACTCTGAAGGCGGTAATAACTATAGTTATAGTATCACAAAATGCTTTCCTGAGATTTAAAAGATTTTACTAGCCTGGACAACATAGTGAGACCCTGTCTCTACAAAAAATAAAAATAAAAAATAAAAATAAATAGCTGCATGTGGTGGGGCACACCTGCAGTCCCAGCTACTTGGAAGACTGAGGTCGGAAGATTGCTTGAGCCCAGGAGGTTGAGGCTGCAGTGAGCTGTGATCACATCACTGCACTCCAGCCTAGGGGACAGAGCAAGACCCTGTCTCAAAAATATAAATAAAAATAAATAAAAAATATTTTAAAGGAAATCCCACTACTATGTCCTGGTTGGAAGGGCAAAATGGGACATGGCGGGCAAAGTGATGAATTTGGAATGAGAAACTACAGCAATGACATTAATACTAGATCACAGAATAGGTTTCCATGAATTATATTAAAAAAAAAAAAAACCCACCAATCATTCCCTTGGCCACCAAAAGGCCATTTCCTTTTGGCATACAATCATGACCTACTTAGCTGTCTTGTCAGAAGACTCAGAACTATTATTACGAATGTGCAGATTTGGATTCTGTGTTTGCCAGTCACAATTAACACAGCTGAATGACAGCCGAGAGAGTTGAACACAACCCCCTGGGCACATACTGAAGAGAAACCAATATAGGTTCTCTCTAAAATCCAGATACATAATTTTTAAAGATTTGTAAGTAGCCAGATACTTATCTCACTTTAAGAAAACACTAGTGTTTGTTTAAAATGTGTTATTTTATTTCTTTCTCTAATATGTCAAGGGAATTACAGAGGGATTTTGCCTTAAACTTTAAGTCAGTTATCTCATATACAGCATAGAATAAATCAGTAATTACCCTGAAGAAGAGCTAAGCAACTCATTAGAAAGGCCTCAAATGTATCAGAGGCTGTTTCACATTCGATTCATGAGATTTTGAGCTTGGAAACTTGTGCTTAGGAGGAATACTGAAAAATTAACACCCATTTTAATCTCATGCCTTGTAATAATACTCGTAGCATATTTTAAACTACAGTCAGGCCTAAACATACACAATCAATTTAGACTGTATAATTATATATGCTCACAGTCAATGGTTAATCTGTAATATAGCAGAGACAAATAAAAATACTAAGAATCTTCTGGATGTTTCAACTACTCTGCATGATCCAAGGATTCTAGAATTTCTCATTTTTATTCAAGGAGAATATTGGAGTCTACATACCTGCTCTTTTGCTATAGAACGAGGAAAATGCAGCTGTTAATTCTATCTTCTAAAAGGAAAACAAAGCTACTCTATGAAGCCATAAATGACTCAGGATAAGTGGTTATCAATATTTGTTTCACCCCATTTATTTCACTTTCCTAATTTCTGAGCATTTGGTGTAATGAAGAAGTTAAACGTGTCAGCTCTGATGTCACAACAGCCATGTGGCTCTGGAAAACATCCATCTCAGTTTCTGCAGGCATAAAATCAAGATAATAACAATTCCTACCTGATGAAAATAATCCATGCAGTGAGTCTGCACATGGGAAATGTTTTACAGATGCTGGTTATTATTATGATTTATTTCTTAGAATCTGGTTCTTCAATGTCTATTTTTGTAGCACCTATCCATCTGTTTATTCACCCATTAGCTATTAATTGAACACTTGCGATGGACAGATACTGCAACAACAGCCTGAGGAGATAGATATATATGTGTATATATATATACACACACACATACATATATATATTTTTTTGCATAAAGAAGGTACTGAGAGAGACAAATAAATATAAACCAGGTTGATGTGCCTATGCCTCAGCTGTTGTGAGTGTTGGCAGCTAAGAGCTAAGAGCTCACTTCTGCACCCTTCTCTGGAGGACTGCTCTTAACTAATGGGTGCTGTCTGGGAGCAGGCCTCAACCCCTGGGGCTGTTTCCATAATCATCCTACCTGCCTGTACAACCAGGCTGAGGCTAGATTTCTCCTGAACCCATTTATTTGTGTCTGACTCCTTTTCCTCCCTACTGCTTTTCCCCTCGTTCAATGACAGGTGTCTTCTGAGAGCACTCCCTCAACAGACCTTGTCAGAGGGTCTGCCGCTAGGAGATCCAACCCAAGACAAAGTTTGTTCATGGATTATTTTGATAAAGTTTGATAGCAATGCACCAACTATTTCTAGAGCTTCCTTAAAATACATAGATACAAATAATCTATTATTCTTCCAAAGTGATTGTACACGTACATTTTAAGTATTCTTATTAAGGTGCCTCTGCCTTTCTTTGTTACTTTAGCTTTTTTAGAGCTTCCTCATCTTTAAACATAAAAAATCTTCTACATACAGTATTATATATATCTAATAGATGTAAATTAAGTCGAACAAAAATATTATTTAAGGACTTTTAAACATTTTGTGTTTGCTTTCATTTCCTATGTTCTTTCAAAGTTGAAATAAAAGCCCTTCTACTTTTTTAAAACAGATCGGTGATTTTGATGATCTCCCTGGTTCCATGTTTATTCCTATTGCCTTTTTTTCATTTACTCATTACAAGTGGTCTGGGTTTGCCTTTCTATGTAAAAGTAAGTTGTTAGCATCATCAACTCTGAGCTAAAATTGGCTTCTCCCCTCTCACCTGAGTGTCCAGAGTAACAGTTTTATCAGTTAACTGTTTACTGATACTCAGTAATGAGGCCATCCAACATATATGTAGTAATCTAGGGAAATAATTTTCACATGGTGAAATATGTGCTCTAGTAAAAACTTTTGCCTCTGTGTTTTGTAAGCCATGACAAATAATGCAATTATAAATAATTATAGATGAGTGCCTGGTACAGGGATTTCACACCAATAGAAATTGTGCTTACGTGGCTTTTTAAAGAAATTAAGCATAACTGATTTTACCTGGGTAGGAATGTCGAACATGAACAGAATGAATTTCTTAATATTTTGCAGGTCTCTTATTGAATGGCTAATTATCCTTCATAACTGGTAATCCTTTACCAAATCACAGAATTATAGGGTTAAAATAGACCTTGAATGTCCAGACCTCTTCTCACTCCTGAATTTGGACAGACCAAAGGCTTGAAGTCTGCTTGCCACGAAATTACCCTTTTTTAAAAAAAAGATTTTTTTTTTCTTTTTGAGACAGAGTCTCATTCTGTTGTCCAACTTGGAGTGCAGTGGTGCGATCACGGCTCACTGCAGCCTCCACCTCCTGGGTTCAAGTGAACCTCCCACCTCAGCCTCCCGAGTATCTGGGACTACAGGCATTCACCACCACACCCAGTTGATTCTTGTATTTTTTGTAGAGATGGGGTTTCACCATGTTGCCCAGGCTGGTCTTGAACTCCTGGGCTCAAGCAATCTGTCCGTCTCAGCCTCCCAAAGTCCTGAGATTATAAGCTTGAGCCACCGTGCCCAGCCTTAAAGAACAAATTTTAGAGACACTGTGGTGTCATACTATGCATAAAATAATTTGCAATTATTTAACCTCCCAAATTTTCATAAATTTCCTATTAATCATACTATCAGTTCTATGAAAAGCTAAAATTGTATTCATTTCCTCCATCTTCCTTTTTTCTGCAGTCATCTTCTCCTTCTCACTACATCCTTCTGTCACTTTTCTGTACTTAACTTATGTAATGCAGCATTTCTGCTGTTTCCGGCAGCCTCAGTGGCCCAGATAATGATACTTCCTTCTTTCCTATTAGCAAGGCCCAGAAACTATTCTTGCAGCAGTCATTGATTAATCCATTTTCTTTCCTGGTGTTTGGGACAAGAATTTGCAAACATCTTAACTACACATTTGAAAATGGAATGTTTCTAATCCCTTATTTCCACTATTTTCTTTTCTCAGGCAGATGTGGTCTTGGCTTTTACTAATAGTGTATCACATCAAAGTAATTCTACAGTATCTCTCTGGAGACATCAGAAAGACAGCCTTGGGATATCCTCTTTCATACCTCACAGGTCCCACAATACATTCCCCGGCAATTCAGGCTGCTCTCTAGTCAAAGATGTCAGTTACTGTTCTCAAGGTCGTAAGCTTCACTGATCCTTAATTATGCTACTCGGCTATCAGTAAGTCTTCTATTTTCCAGACAGGGTAGTCCTCATTTCGGAGTTAGCTCTGCTTCCATCCAGTCTCCTGCTTCTCCTCTTCTACTTTCCTCCACTTCCCTGATATTCTGAATTTGCTTCCTTAATTTGTGGTCTGTGACTCAGACTGTCCATCGCAACAGAAGCCCTTCCAGTCACCCCATCAAAAGAGCCTTCACACTTCACATTCTCTTTTCTCCTTTTGGCCAAGTGGAGAAAGTTCGAGGCTGTAATCAATCTTTTTTTTTTTTTTTCATAGAGCTTATACTTGCCACATTGTTTTCAGTAGTGCATAATAGTTTTCTTAAATGTCAGGCTTTATGTAGCTGATAACGTTTTAAAGGTATTTCTCCCACATTTCATTCTGAATTATCATAGTTTCCCATACATGAGGAATGCTTAATGCAACAACAACAACGAAACAACCAAAAGAACAACTAGGTTCTTTTGCATGGCTTTGGGTTTCTCAGATGTTAAAGATTTAGTGGCAAAGACTACCTGAATGCTGAAAATAATTTACTGACTGAGGGCAGTGCTTGGGGTGATGATAATTTAGAGATAATACACATATTAATTTGTTCTCTAAATGTAGCATTTAACATTGAATGCATACAGGGACAGAGATGCTGTGACTGCTGTTTCACTTTTCCTTCCCTTTGAAGACAAACATCTGTTAATCCAGCAGCTTGACTTGTATCATAAAATATGCATGTCACTACGGAGACCAGTGAGGTTGATCTGAATAAGCAATTAATGCCCAACACTTGTGATACTGTATTTGCAGAATTATGGAAGAACAAAGGTTACAGAGTAGAATAAGAGGAATTCAAACCTTGAGTCTCTTAAAGCCTCATTTATATATATGCATGACAATGGAACTTTCAAACAATATTATTGTTAATATGGCATTATGTCATAATGGATCAAGAAACAGTAATACTTGTCATTTAAAATGGTGGGATAATAAGAAAATAAGCAACTGAGAAATCAATGTTAGACAAAAGTATCCAGATGGTGGTTTTAGCAGCCAATTTTAACACAGAAATAATGGTTTACATTGCTTTGAGCAAACCTTTACTAATGGAAAGCCAGTCTTAAACAAAAGATAAATGAGAGGATCATTATTTGCTTTTCAAGTGATTCAGTTGTTCCCTAAAAATGTTACTAATCAGATACCAAGTCCTGTTAATTCCCAGCAGAATGTAGCTAACTTTAAGCAAGATGCAAGAGGCTTGTTTTGACTCCGTGCTGATAATCACTTAGAGTATGTTTTCGGACACATGTGATTAAGCTTCTTCACCTATAAATGAAGACATTCTGGGTCCAGTCAGTGGTTTCCAGCCTGGAAGTCTGATTGGGGTTTAGGAAAGCAGTGATAAGCATCCATAAGTTACTTTAAAAAATATTTTGCATTTCAGAATGCCTAATGGGAATTGTATTTGTGTCCACAAAGATGCTCTAAATGTAAGCTAAAACCTTGAGTTTCTTTGCTTGGCCTTGTCAACTTAGTAGTAACAGTGGTTAACTCATGCTGGTCAAAGTTCTGATTGATTATAATGACATTCTAGAAATTTACAGTGACAATTAAGGTAAAATAATATTTAATGTTCCTTAGAGATGAAAAAAATTGTGTATCCCTAAGTTTTGTATATTTAACATTTTAATATTCCTCCTTTCCATTGCCAATGCCATTGTTCAAGTTAAAGTCACTCTCATGTCTTAGCTGGAAGTTTGCAATAATTGCTTAACTCCTTCTTGACTTCTGGCTTAGTCTTCTGGTCACAGCAAGCCACATACTACCAGCAGGTTGATCTTGCCTACATCTTGCTCAAAAACATTCAGGCGCAGCACTATTCACAACAGTTAAGAAATGAAATCAACCTGTGCATCCATGAACAGATGAATGGATAAAGAAAATGTAGCATATTTATACAATAGAATTCTATTCAGCCATAAAAAGAATGAAATCCTGTCATCTGCAGCAACAAGGGTAGAACTGGAGGTCATTATCTTATGTGAAATAAGTCAGACACAAAAAGACAAATATTGCATATTCTCACTTATATGTGAGAGAGAAAAAATTTGAACACATAGAGGTAGGAAGTGAAAAAAATAGAGACTGGGAAGGGTGAGTGCAGGTAGGGAGAGGGGAAGATTAAGAGAAATAGGTTAAAATAAAGGGAATAAATTAAATGATGTTGAGAACAGAGTAGGATGACTATACTTAACAAAAATGTATTGTACTCAGGTGATGGACACCCTGAATACCCCTGACTTGGTCACTACACATTATACATATGTAACAGCTTTTCTCATGTACTCCAGAAATTTGCAGACACAAGACATTCAGGGACTTATTATTTCCTACGAGATGAAATCCACCCCTGACATGGTGTCTCCAGGCTGCCCTTTCATACTGATTTTACCCCACTCTTTCAATACAAATCTTATGCTTCTTCCAACCTGGTTTACTACTCATCTCACAGTCTCATATGAGCTGCCTGCCTCTACTCCTGTGCTCTCCCTTTCACCCCAGAGTCCTCCACATCCCTCTGCGTAATCACAAGCTTCTTCTAAACACTCAGCTCTAGCCCCCTTCTCCATGAATTGAAGCCTACATCATCTCCTCTCTTAAGTCCAGAGACAGACAGCGTCAGGCTGTTACTCTTATTTAGTATTTGGAATATGCTGCCTTATAATATTGCCATCCTGAATAAACGATAGACTCTTGGAAGGAGTGGACTTCTTGCAAGTCTCTAAATTTCACACACAGCCTAAACTAATTTATTTGACTTACTAAGGGCTCAAAGAGAATTAATATTGATTAATTTATTAAAAATTACTCTATGATTGCCAGGAACACAACTGTTATACTAAGCAAGGTTATGACTATTCCAAGCCTCTTAAAAAATTTAAAAATAATTAAATCAAAGTAATATATACAGAGAGTTTAAAAGAAAGATAATATGGTATCAAAAGGCTTCACGAAAAATAGCAGTCTGCTCTCTTGCAGGCAAACTCATTTTTACTTCAGCTGTTTCCGCTGGAAGTTATTGCCATTGTAAACAATATATTTGACTGCTATTTCTTGATTTCTCAGTTTTAGGATTTATCTCTTATACCACTTTTCACCTCCTATGCTTGTGATCTTCAAATACTATTATGCCACTGTTTTCTATTACTTGATTAATTCTCTCATGGCATCCTGTTCCTGTTCTGTGGTGACACTACTTCCTCATATTTCTCTGAAGATGTAACTAGACTGCTAATGTTTTCTCGCATTTCCTGTGTTGTTTCCATTTCTTCCAGGTTCATTGCTTTTTGTTGTGTATATTGCACCTGCTTTCACATTGAAAGCTTTCCTCAAAAGGCCTTTTTGTTGACCACACATATTTATGAACAGTGGGAATTTGATGCCTAATAGTAGAATGTAGCCAAAATATTTATTATTTGGGGGGGGGGGCAGGGAAGGGGCAGAAGACAGAAACAGAAACACACACTTAAAAGCTTTGTAAAGTCTCAATTTACCTTCATGAAGTCAGACTACCCAAAATGTCACTGATACATGAATAAAACTGCCCTATCCTGAGCATCTCACCCACTTCATAGCAATCTATTAATCAACAAATTTTGGCTGTTGATGAATAGAGTTTAAGAGTTAAACTTACTGTTATACATCCAGTAAGGGGCAGAGCCAGGACTTGCACCCAGGCAATGTACTTCCACTATACCATTCTGCCTCTCACTCCACAACTACCAAACAACCCTCAGTCCTGCCATTCACTAATTGGTTATCATTTGTAGAAGTAGCGTCATCATTACCAGATCCTAGATGTACTGCTGCAAACAAGGGGTGTGTCCATTTTGATAGATGCTATTTATATACTTTGAATTCACTTCCATAGTGACTGTTGGGCATTGAATTATTTCTAGTTTCTGTTATGGGGCATGTGGACTAATTCAGAAAGGTGTTCTATTTCTTTTATTTTCCTTCCTCTTTCTTTTTCCTTATTTTCTCTTCTGTTTTTCTTTTGCATTGTTTCAGAGGCAGCATGGGGTGGCAGAAAGAGCTTGGGTAAACCAAGACTTGAATCTCTGATCTGATTGACTTATGCAGGCTTTCTGAGTCTCAATTTCCTTATCTTTAAAACACAGTCAGTAATGTCCACCTGTAGCATTTCAGTAAGGATATGAAATAATATCTATAAAGCATCCAGTGCAGGGCTTAATTTAGATTTCCAATAAGTATAGTAGATATAATTATCACCATCACTACATAGTTCTAGAAATATTGCACATTAAAAGGATTTTGAAAGATTTTGTTACATACTTCCAACTATCTTTTATAACCATAGTGTAAAACATTGCTGCCTGCAGTGTATGAATGTACTCTACAGCTCTGTCATTGTAGAGTTTCGTTATTTTTGATGATTTAAGTAGTTGTGAGGCGGTACTGCATGTTTGGGTTACTTGATATTTCCTTGATTCGCAGCAAAGTATGAACGTTTTTTTCTAAATAATGTTTGTTTGTGCCCATCTGTAGAATAAGGACCTGCTATTATGCTTAAGGTTTTCTAAAATGTGAAATTTAGATATGAAGAAACTGTCATATTCATGGTGGTTTTATTATATCTCTAGTATAACATATTTTTAATCTTTTAATAATGAAATTCATTCACCCTTCTCCTATTTGCTCAACAGTGAAGGGAAATATATTTTCCTTAATAATTGGAGCAATTATATTACAGTTTAAATGGAAAAACCCCATATATTTAACTGTTTCATTCAACTAGAGTTCATTGTGGCTTATTTTTATTTATATTGGTAGCTACTCATTTCCTAGAGTATTATTACCACTTAAAAATACTTGATTTAACATACCTCTGTATTTCATATTTTATAAAGTTCTTCACATGTTGATATTACTTTTTGATATTTTAGTTGGAATTGTAGTAACTTTGTTCTTCAACATTAGGGTCAAAAACAAGAAATATATTGGCTTTTACTCAAATAGTCCTTTGTTTTTCCCATGAAGGTTTCATAATTTTTTTTATTCAGTGCTAGAGAATGCCATATTAGCATAAGTAGTAGATATTTATTATTTTTATTGATACAGGGAATGGCATCTCTTTTCCTTCATTATTGTTCATTTTATGATCACTTTACTAGATTTTCTAGATCATCACATATTGCTTTTAGTTTATTACCCTGGATTTCCCAACCATAAATGGTTTGCAAATGGTAATCTTTGTCTTTCTTTATTCCTGTGTTAATCCCCCATTTCTTATGACTTCTCACAGTGGCAGGAATCCTTAATAATATAGATAACTTGAGTGCACTAAAGTGTACTCTTGTTTTGTTTGGAAATGTGTGTAATATATTTTTGTTAAGTATAGTGACTGTTAATTTTCAGTAAATGCTACTTTAAAAGAGTAATTTTATGCTTAACCTTTACTTTTCAAAAACTCCAGAAGAATGTATGACTTTATCAAGTGTCTTTTAAAGCAATCTATTCAAATACTCATTATGATGTTTTTGAATCATTCTGCTGACATTTATCATAATAATGGTTTTTCTAATATGGTACTAAACTGTGTTGTAGGGATACACTTTATTTAGGTATAACAAATGAATTGGTGAACATATTCATTTGTTCTCTTTGTATTTCTTTTATTTAGGACCATAAGTGGGTTGTCTGAACAAGCTTTACTTTTAGCAATAAACTTGGCAGTATTTAGGCTCAAGATGACAGGTGCCTCAAGAATAATGTGATTCTGGATGAAAGAGTATTATTATTAACAATAACATCACATCACTACAGGGTTTGAAGGCTAGAAGATCTGTTAGACAGTCTCTAGTATCCATGTTAACTCTTTATTAGCAGTTGAGGAAACCAAGGCCCCAAGATGTTAATGACTTGCCCAAGAATCCACAGATGGTTGGTGGGATAAAATAGAATAAAAACATACAAAAATGTGTTCTAGGCTGGGTGCAGTGGCTCATGCCTGTAATATCAGCACTTTGGGAAGGTGAGATGGGTGGATAACTTGAGGCCAGGAGTTTGAGACCAGCTTGGGCAACAGAGTGAGATTCTCTCTCTACAAAAAATTAAAAATTAGCCAGGCATGATGGTGCATGCTTGTATTCCTATTCAGGAAGCTGAGGTGGGAGGATTATTTGAGCCTAGAAATTTGAGGTTGCAGTGAGCCGTGATTACACTATTGCATTCCAGCCTAGGTAACAGAGTGAGACCCTGTCTCTAAAACAAATGAAATATTTAAGAAAGTGTTTTACATCTTTAGTAGAAATGGCTATATTTAAATCTGGTATTATCATTTGCCCCAGTTTTGCATTTTGAGCATAGTTTCTAAACAGAAACAAACAACAACAACAAAAAAGATTAAAGGATTATAAAATGGGTCTTATGAGGAAATTTAAAAGGATCTGGGTTCATTTATGGGAAAAGATTGAAAGGACTTAATATCATTTTAATGCAGAAAAGATTTCTTAATGAAAAGAATGTCTGAAAATCTGTTTTATAAAAGTTCATGGAGGAACTGCTGGTGAAAATGGTTGCCTGAGATCCCTAAGCAATGCAGCAACCACCTTCAACCTGTGCAGCCTCTCCCTGTGCGGAGGGTGGGTGGAGGGGGGTGGCATGTGCATGGCGAAGGAGGTCTGGCAAGCAATAATGCATTTAAGATTTTTCTCATTAATCTCCTACTTTGCTTATTTTAATGCTATCTAGTGTACTTATTAGGGTTGCCTCCATGTCAATGTGGAATTTATTTCACCTAGTAAGATGTTAGTTACTTTTAAATAACAGTGTCTCTATAATTTAGCTGAATATACACAATAGAGAACTCTGAGTGCTCTAGTTGGTAATAATAGGAGAATGGTGGTAATGATAAGATAGAGTTACCTGGGAACCCCAAATATTTATGAGTTGAAGAAAATTGTTCAGATGTCCTTTGTTCAGACCTCTGTTAAGCAAACCCCTGTGAAATCAAGGATATCCTCCTATTAAGGACTCAGTAAAGTAATATTTTGCTACTGCTTGCTTGCATGTCTGTCTTGCCCTCATGTATACGATGTCTTTGAAAGCAGGACCATGTTTTGTTCTTTTGGTTCCAAGCATGGTGTCTTGTACATGTGTCATGTACACAGCTGGCCTGTGTTAAATATCTGTGGAAGAAATAAACAGATGAGTGGAATCTGGGCTGTCTTAGCCCATTGGGTATAACAAAATATCATAGATTAGGTCAGTTACAAACAACAGAAATTTATTTTTTCCAGTTCTGGCAGAGAAGAAGTCCAAAATCAAGGCACCGACAGATTCAGTGCCTGGTGAGGGCCCTCTTTCCAGTTTATAAACATTCTTGTTGCTATAACTTCACAGGGTAGAAGGGAAAAGTGAGCTACCTGGGTATTACCTAATCACCTCCCAAAGGTCTCTCTGACCCCTTCCAAAGGTTGTTGATGTGGAAACAACTTCCTAATACCATTACATGTTAGGTTCCAATGTACAAATTCGGGGGGAACACAAACATTCAATCTATAGCATATGTCAAAATGAATCTTTTGCTTAAGAAAGAGAGAATTAATGTTCTGAGAGACCCTCAACCTTAAAGCATTAACAGTATTAAAATGAAAAGTGGAGTTAGGATTTTCAGAGTCACTTCTTGCAAGTCCCACCTCATTCTAAACTCCAGCCATAATGGAGTTTCCTCACCATGCCACACTTTCACCTCCATGCTCTCTCTGGCTAGAATGCTCTGGTCCCCACACTTTACCCAGCGAATTCCTATCTTCCCTTCATGGCTCAACTCAGGGCCACCTCTTCTTTGGAGACTTTCTCTGACCTTGTTAGATGGCCCTGTCTCTGTGGCACACATCTCGACAGCACAAGGTACCCAGGACTGTTGAATAACTTGTCTGTGCCCAACACTAGTCTATACGTTCCTTGAGGTCACAGAGCATGTCTTAGCCATATTTGCACTCCCCAGTGCTTATTTAGCACGGTGCCTGGTACAGAGAAGATGCTCAATAAATGCTTGTTGATTAAATCAGTAAATATGTTCACAGTTTTCCACTGGGGCTTAGCACATGTGTTGTACATTGTAAATGGTCAATAAATATTTGAGGACCTGAGTGAGCCTCCTCCAGATGAAATGTGGGGAACAGTAGAGTGTAACTGGTTGGAAATGCAGGATCTAGAGTCCTGGCTCTATCACTTAACTAGTTGTGTGACCTAAGGCAGTTACCTACCCTCTCTTAACCTCGGTTTCTAGTCTGCAAAAATGGGGCAGTTTTGAGAGGATTGGCTATAAAGTACTTAGCACAGAATCTGGCACTCAGCAAGTGCTTGATAAACGTGAGTTATTATTATTGCTCTGGGGGCTCTAGGCCTGGGTTGTGCCTGTCACCCCACTATCCTTCCAACCTCCAGGGCTGCACTCAGCAGTTGCTTCCGGCATCCCACCTTGCTGAGGAGGATGCCAAACAGGAACTGCACTCTTGTGGTCTTCACATTTCAGCTGGCTCATTCAGTGTCTGCTTTCTTAATAGTATTCTTTACTCTGTGGGCTCAGTGGGAAACTTCAGGATTTATCATTAATAATTATGAGTTCCTTGGAACCCTGCAAGCTGTTGAGATGCTACAGAAGCAGATTTAAAATCCAGCCTTCTTACCAGAAATAATCAAACATGTTTTAGACCCCATTGGCTTTCAAGACCTTTATGAAATGTATATGTTAAATACTGACCCAGATACGTTATTTATGCTTGTTAGATTCATGTAATATACAAATTAAAATCTGAGAAAAATCCCCATGCAATAAAAGCATGGAGATAAAACAGTAGTAATGAAGTATATCACCTCTCTTGTTTCTGTTCCTTACATTTATTTTACTTTCAAATTTCAACTTGGAAACCTTGTGTATTCTTTAAAGATAGATGTGCCCTGCTTAAGCCCAAATTCCTACCTAAGATGTTAAGAAAATAACTAATTAAGTCATAAATTTACAACACAGAACATGCTCCTTCACTCTCACATTTCCTGCAGTATCAGGGGATCATACTGCCACCATGAAGGTTACCTGGGTTACTAGGAACAAAGGACGCCAAATACAACAACCAGCAGCCCTTTAAATCTGTGCAGAGTCCCAGACCAACTCCTCTAAGTCCAAAAGATAAATAATTCTGCTGTCACCTGCTGCCAGCAGAGAAAGGAAGCAAGAAACCTAAATCCTCTTCCTTTCTGGGATCTGTGATAATGATGATGATTAATGTGCTCTGTGAACCACAGTGGGCAAGTCTCCAGAAGGGGCGCTGAAGATGCCAACTGTGTCCATCGCAAGGAGGGTATTTATCTATGGGGAAGACAGCCATCAGAAGCTTTCTGCCAGGGCTCGCCCAGAGCAAGGGACCCCTGCCACACAGTGCTCCTTCCCGGTCAACCACTGGTTCCTCTCATGCTGGATCACCCCAGACCCACAAAAATCAAAGAGCACATGACAGATTCTGGCCACAAAACTGTGGCCCTGGGGAGCAGGATTAAGAAACACGATTTTTACAGAGCAGCAACCCAGCATGTTCTCTCTTGTGCCTGCTGTGATGTGTTTTTGCCCAGACCTCTCAAGACTATGAAAGCAGGCCCATCTCAAACACAACAGCTGGAATAATAACCCACCTCCAACACTGTTTATTTTACCTCTTTCCTATTCAGACTGATGGCAGTTTGCTGTCCTGCCTATCTAAAACTCCCCTTAGCCTAGAGATTGTAAGAATTCTTGACACTTTAATTGTATCAACCTCAGTTCTTGTTACCTTAATAGCTCTTTTATCTTCCCTGGAGAGCTCCCTCAGTTCCATCTGCAAATTTTTTTCACATATTCTCTCTCCAGGTTTTTTATTAACCCAAACTTGCTCTAATATGAATTTTTAATTAATCAGAGTCTGCCTTCAAATACTATTATACTGGCCAGGTGCAATGGCTCATGCCTGTAATCCCAGCACTTTGGGAGGCCAAGGCGGGTGGATCACTTGTGGTCAGGAATTCGAGACCGGCCTGACCAACATGGTGAAACCCCGTCTCTACTAGAAATACAAAATTAGGCAGGTGTGTTGGCACACGCCTGTAATTCCAGCTACTTGGGAGGCTGAAGCAGGAGAATCGCTTGTACCAGGGAGGTGGAGGTTGCAGTGAGCAGACATCATGCCATTGCACTCCAGTCTGGACAACAGAAGTAAAACTCCATCTAAAAAAAATATACTACTATACTGCTTCACCTGTAGTGTGAGGACCTTATAATGTAAGTCATCACATTGCAGAGATTATCAACATGCACATATATGAAGAGTGAAAAAAATTAAATGTTATTCAAATGGGTATTCAAGACTTGGGATAAAATTTTCATAACACCCTACATGGATTTTTAAAGTGCTGTGTCTCAAACAGCTTACACAGAAGTGAAGTTGATGCATTCTGGAAAACTGAGAGAACTTAAAGAGTGACTTTTATGATGACATATACCCTGATGCTAGAGATGCATATAAGAAATTTGAATAAAATTGTCTCAGGATGTTTAAAAAAATTCATAATAAAACAACATAATAAGTGCTATCAAGGAAGTATTTACAGGTTGCTATAGTAACACAAAGGAGAAAAGTTTCATAAAGATTGTGATATTCAAGTTAAGGCTTAAAGAGTCAGTGGGCATTCTCCTAGGGTAAAAGGCATGCAAAGGTATACTGGGATGCTAAGAGGATAAGAAGAAATATTAAATAAAAAAAGAAACAAGGCATGTAAAGGAATATCTCTTAAAGCACAGAAGTGTGGAACTATATCACCCACTTAGGGAACCACTAGTATTTCTGTACAGTCAGAAGATAACATGATAGAGTAGCCCTAAGTGTCATGCCAAGAGATCCTCATTTTATTCAAGAGATAATATGAAAGCACTGAAGGATTTTAAGCAGTTGAGTGACATGATCATACACATTACCCATGAAGCATGTGGATAGTGGTTGGAAGGGACTAGGCTAGAAAAAGGGAAAGCAGTGAGTTATTGTAGTAATGTCAGTAAGAAAAGATGGCATGGGAGGAAGAGACTAAATCAAAACAGTGGCAGCAGGACTAGTGAGGAGGGCCTGACCTGAAGAGACATCAAGAGGCTGGGATGATGAGGACTTGGCCACTGATTGGACATGGGCCTAAGTGAGAGAGGGTGGTCTAGCATGACTGAGGCTTTTGACATAGGCTCCTTAGGAGATGGTGTTGACATTTACTGAGGCAAGGGACATAGGAAGGAAGCAGGTTTGGGGATGGGAAGAAACTATAAATTCAGTCTTGGGATAAACTGTGTTAAATTGGTTGTGGGACACCCAGGTAGAGAGGACACCACCGACAGGGAGTCTGATATATGTGTTTGGAGCTCCCATGAAGAGTATGACAAGAGTCAAGAGAGAAACCAAGAAAGACAACACAGAGTCTGAGGGGAGAAACAGCCCACAAAAGATGGGAGAGGAGCTGCTTCATACTTTTGGGGCAAATTATTGTCCTATTTCTTTAAATATTCAAGCAGAGTCACATAATTGCTTATTTCAGCTTTACTACAAACCAGTGTTATTTAATGGTGTCACTTAATGATTAAAGCAGGACTTCCATATTTCCTTTCTTTTCTTTGAGACAGTTTCACTCTGTTGCCCAGGCAGGAGTGCAGGGGCACCATCTTGGCTCACTGCAGCCTCAACCTTCAGACTCAAGCGATCCTTTCACCTCAGCCTCCCAAGGCTGGACCAGAAGAATGCTCCATGATGATCAGCTAACTTTCTATCTTTTTGTAGAGAGGAGGTCTCACTACACTGCCCAGCTGGTCTCAAACTCCTGAGCTCAAGTCATCCTGTCACCTCGTCTTCCCAAAGTGTTGGGATGACAGGCGTGAGCCACTGTGCCTGGCCAGACTTCTGTATTTCTTATTTCATTCATATCCCTTTTACTTTGGCTGACATTGTGCAACCTCTCAGTAAACATAATATCAAAATGTTAATGGTTCTTTTTGAAAATCAAAGAGAAAAAAAATCAAAGATAAGACCCACAGAAATAGTTACATGCACTACTCATGAAGTCAGTAATAACAAAAAAAGTAAGACAGGTTTTTCTTTTTTTTTTTTTTTCTGGCATTGAGTGCACTGAAGTGCTCACTTTTGGCTTGGTTTTGCACAACTGTAGAACTGGTGGGCTCACTTTTTCTAATCTCTGGCTAGCAAGCACCATCCGAGTCTGCTTCGACCTACTTGTCCTCCCCCTGGATGTGCACTGAGGGAGAATGAGGAGAGAGGGATGGAGCCTGAACTCTGTGGCTGCAGACTTTAAATCAAATTACTGTCATGTTCCCTAATTACTGTTCAATGTCTGGAGTCTCAAGTGACATAAACCAGTGGTGTCCTCTTGGAGTTTTCACACACAGCCAGGAGTCTGAAGCTGTGCTGAATGTGTTCAACACTGCAGTATAAATTTTACTGCTGTGTTTTTCATAAGAAACTGTTAAACATTTTAAAAATAACAGCATTAGCTACTACAGCAATCTCTAATAACAAGGTCTTGATAGTTTACAATACATTTGTACCTTCATTCTCTCAGTTAAGCATCACAGCGGCCTAGGGAAATAAATATTAACATGATGTGTTCATTCCCACAGATGAGAAAACAGAGGTTCAGATGTTAAGTCATCAGGTTACACACATAGCAAGTGGCAGGGTGAAGACTCAGTCGCAGGCTTCCACATTCCAAACCATGATCCTTTGCACTACACCATCTCCCATATGGAACCAATGCTTTGAATCTATTTGATTATCACAGTGTCTCTGAAGAGCTGCATTCCATTGTGTGGCTGTAGGAGGAAAGTGCCCAGTGCAGCACCAAGATGATTCAGTTTCCCAGCTCTACAGATGACATATTGCGAATACTCCCAGACGGGGACCTAGGAAGAAGGCTTGCAGAACAGCTGAAGATCCAGTCCATCAAAATATTTGCAACCTATAGGGATTGTAAAAAGAAAATCTCTTGGCCTATTTAACAAAGCCCAAGCAGAAGGTAGGAGATGGGGCATGGAGCGTCAGCACCTAGGGAAGTACAGCTCTGAGGCTGTTCTCATTTCCACTTGTTTGCATATTGTTTCTTTTAGGCCTGGGATGGCAGATCCGCAGCATGTATGCCCTGATGTCCTTTTCTTGCATTTACTGCAGAATGTGACACTCTTTCTGATAGAACTCAAATTGTTCACCTGCCTCAACACAGCATGTAAATGGGCTACTGATCAAGTCTGGCATGCCAGATAAAATTAGTTTGAAATTCCTGCTTTAGGTTGATGATCTGCACTACTCTATGTTACCTCCTAGTATCATGAGCATAAGGTCTGAACTGGCTTGACTCAATTAAAGCACTCTTGCCCTTCAGCTCAGTGACTTTGCCAAGTATCTTCAAGTCTCTCGAGCCTGTTTGCTCATTTATAAAGTGAGACTAACAATACCCTATAGTACAGCGTTATTGAGAGGACTAAATGAGATAATAAATATGAGTCACTTAGCTCATTGTCTGGCATGTAATAAGCACAGAATAAATGGTGACCTTGTTACTGAGGGTACATAGGCCCATGTCAAAAGGAAAATAATTAATATTAAGAGTTTGGTAAGAATGCATTTACTAATATACTTAAAATGGACAAATCAGATAAATGTAGTGAATATTTAACTGATTTTTCAATAACTTTTTTTTTTTGAGACAGGGTCTTGCTGTGTTGCCCAGGCTGGAGTGTAGTGGTGAGATCATAGAGCTCACTGTAACTTTGAACTCCTGGGCTCAAGCAATATTCTGCCTTGGTCTCCTGAGTAGCTAGAGCTACAAATAGGTGCCACCACACCCGGCTAAGCTTTTACATTTTGTGTAGAGATAGGGTCTCATTGTGCTGCTCAGGTTGGTCTTGCACTACTAGCCTGATGTGATCTTTCCACCTCGGCCTCAATGACAACTTTTAAGTTTTTCTACTATATACTCTTTCTTTAAAACAAAATTGTACTTATAGAAAAAGAGACTCAGGAATATAAAGCACATTTGGAAGGTATATTACTAAACCTGACCTTTGGGCTTCCTTTCTCTTGGTTCTAAAAAAAAAAAAAAAAAAAAAAAAAAAAAAAAAAAAAAAAAGCCATTCCTCATTGGGCATAAAGGGATGAACCTGAAATGGCAATGAGAAGTTCAATCTGAAGGAAAATTCTATTTGGGAGTATTTCATGATAACTTACTTGGAAATTAATTGGTACACTTTTTACTTATCAAGCAAGGTAAAAGAGAAAGCATAAAAGCAAGCCCAAGGGCATTTTGCTTTGGCCAAAGAGAACAAAAACCCCATTTTGAATTAATTATGAGATAGTACAGAGAATGTGCAATAAGAGGCTAAAACTTAAAATTTCTATATTTTTGGTAACATGCCTCAGTAAAGACACTGAGATACCAATCTAATTTCAGGTGAGTTCTTACAGACTCTGAGGCTAGAATATAATTCCATTGAGAAATGACAGTGTTGTAAAGGACAGTGTTCGTAAATGAAAATCTCAGAAATGGACACATTTACTCTATATATTATTTTATGGCTTGAAAGGCATACATTACGTACAGTTTTTCTTGGGGCAATTTTGATGTTAGAATATAATATTTTAATTAGGCTTTTTCTGATATACTTATTACAGTGTAATGCTCAAATTTAGCAGTAATTTTAAAAAAATGAAGAATATGGTAACTTCAAAACAAAAGTTAAATTTACCAATTACTTCAGAGAGTACACTCGTTAATTTTTGAATCACGATCTTCACAATTAGCATGACTATCTTGTTAAGGTACATCTTATTCAATCATATGTTTTTTTTTTTTTTTTTTTTTTCTTTCTTGAGACGGAGTCTTGCTCTGCCGCCCCAGCTGGAGTGCAGTGGCACAATCTCGGCTCACTGAAACTTCCATCTCCCGGGTTCAAGCGATTGTCCTGCCTCAGGCTCCCGAGTAGCTGAGATTACAAGTGCCTACCACCATGCCCAGCTACTTTCTGTATTTTTAGTAGAGGCAGGGTTTCACCATGTTGGCCAGGCTGGTCTCGACTCCTGACCTCAAGTGATCCACCTGCCTCGGCCTCCCAAAGTGCTGGGATTACAGGCGTGAGCCACCGTACCTGGCCTCAATCATATGTTAATTTATATATTCACTCACTACCTCAGCAAACATTACTGTATTACTATTAATATATGTAAGCAATTTGGATTATAGTAATAGATAACATACAAACATTACTGTATTACTATTAATATATGTAAGCAATTGGGATTATAGTAATAGATAACACAGAATCCTCCTCAAGGAATTTACAGTTAGAGCACTGGGAGGACAAATTATTGAAAAAAAGGTTACACTAAATGTCATCTAAGACTCTCATCTTTGAAGTCTATGCCTCAAATGTAAAATATTTTTTTTAAATGAGAGTGCCCATGCTGGCAAGGGTATTGTGAAGTGGGAACTTCCTACACAACTGGTGGGAGTATAAACAGTTACAAGCTTATTCTGGAAAGTAATTTTGCAATATGTATCTAGAGGGTAAGAAAGAACCAGAAATTTCCTTCTTAGACACAATTCTGAAAAAATAATTAAAAGCCTGGACATGAAGAAAGCAAAGACGCTTGTCACATTTTATAATGGTTAAAACTTGGAAACCTAAACGTCAAAGAATAAAAGAATGGTCAAACAAATGACATAGATCCCTATAATAGAATACAAGGCAGCCACTGAAGTGGTGTTTATGTGGGATTTGTCACTGGTCAATGCTCACGTTAAAATTCTAAGAACAAATATTGGGCACTCACTCATATATACAAGATGCTTTCATTTCATATGCACACACACACACACACACATACACACACACACATTTTATTTCAAAAGAACACCACAATGTTTGAAAATTGTGACATTCAGGTGGCTACAAGACTTCTCAAAGTCTTGTTTACCCAATACTACTTTTTGCATGAGTAATTTTGAGTCCTTATATATGCAAAGTGATTTGGTAGATACTTTTTCTTGATCAAAGAAAAAATAAGGTTTAGAAGCTCATTAGGAAACATTGATATTTTGACACTGTAAGATAAATGTATTAAGAATGACTAAGAGTCATACTTCTTTTTCAGAATATTAAACAGAGATTTTAACCACAAGCCTAGTTTGTTGAAGACACCTCTTCTTTTAATTCCCCAGAGTGTTGAAATGTAATAACTGTTTTCCATGAAAAGGTGAGAGTGGTGTGTGGGAAGCCGTTGGATGTCTAAATTTTGGTGTTGAAGGTCTCATAAAAATTATTATCATGATTGGGTTAATGGTTGCATTTTCGTAACTTACTGTGACAGAGAAAATGGCATCCATTTCTCTTTGTTGTGCAATTTTTGTTGTTAAATTTTCGTTAAGCACTTTTCTAAAATTCACTGTAACATTTCAAAGGAATTTTTTTGTTGTTTTAAATCTAGTGTTATTATTCAAGGTCTGGTAAGTGACAGCGATTAAAAATGTATGAAAAGTATGTGGTATTATTTGAAGTGGTTTATCAAAGACAAGGACATGCTAACAGCACGTGTTGCATTAGTAAGGACTGGGAAAGAGATTGATAAACAAAATTAGAAGCAGATAAAAGAAACTCAAAGGTTCCGATGAACTCACACCTTCATGGAGAAGTGCAAGTCTTTCTACTGATCACTTCTGAGAGGGTCAAGCAGTTTGGTAGGACCAATAAAATCACCTAATTCTGTTACCTCCTTCCCTCTTCCTTCTCCCATGATGGATCTTTCCAAGGAGTGTTAATAAGTATCAGAACTTAATAACTATTAATTTCCTTTCCCTCCATTATTATTTAGTCTGCATACTATCTATGGAATAGTGAAATCATAGAGACTTCCATTTATTAAATGCCAAACTCCTTATCTTTTTAAGTCCTTCTAATAACCTGTAGAGGAGGATCATTCATTTCTGTCTGTAAAGAAGCAAACTGACCCAGACGGACAGTAAATTGCTCCAGTGTCAGTTGAGTCAGAGGTCAGCACTTACATCTTCCCTACTTGGAAGCCCACATTCTTTGCACCATACTCTCAAGTGAATGATTAAATGCCTGTGAGGTGAGTTACCATGAGAAAAAAAAATTAACTAGATTAAGGTACTCAAGATAGGGAAGGACTTACCAGCAGGCCTGATAGTGCCATCGAGTTGAAACCCCATTTCCAAATAGCACCTCCAGTGCTGTAAAGTACTCTTTCCACCTGGAGATCTCCTGGCTTCAGGGAAAATTATAATATTGAGCCCCTTCCTCCTCTTGCATACAGAAAAGATAGACTGGATAACCAGCTCCTGGACAGTGTGGTACTGTTCCTTTAAATAGCCCATATAAATATATCCTTGGAAGACTCTAAATGGTGCCAAGAAGGGGTCCTGGTCATGTGAGAATTGTGGTTAGGAATAAAAGCACATTACTATGAATCAGAGCCTAAACAGAATTCTGACTGCAAGGGAGATGTGCCTTAACTGTGTGTAGACATGCAAATGGAAAGGGAATGTAAATATTTATAGTTCCTTCCATACCCACATCCTCTCTGGGTCAGCACAGGATGGAGTCAGTAGGTAATGAAATGTGACATCCAGCCACACATAAATGATTTAGAAAGAAGAAAGCATAACTGGTAAAGGAAGACTTCAGAAAGAAGCTGTAGAACAAAGTAAGACATTCATAGTCAACTTAGGATAGGAATGGACAGCCAGAATAACTTCAGGAGTGCTTGAATGATTCGGGAGGCACTGGCCTGTCTCGAGCCTATGTGCAGCTGGGATGGAGGATCCCAGAATCCAGTTCCCAAGCTGCTGGCGTGGCACTGCTTAGCAAGTTTGCCAAGCTGGACTGGTCTGGGGTTGGAGTCTGGCATTCACTTTCTGCCCACGGTGAGGTAAAAGACTTCTTTCCTTCCACTCTCTGCGACTTTCCAGCACAAGAGACTGTACTAAATGGGAGAACAGCCAAGAGGAAGAATGCCATTCAGTATTTTCATTCCATTCTATCCATTGTCCCCTTTGAGAATCTTGATCCATCTTTAAAGTTTTTTTTTAAATTTTAACTTTTATTTTCATCTTTAAAGTTTTGTTTTTTTTTTGTTTTGTTTTGTTTTTTTTTTTGAGATGGAGTCTCACTCTATCGCCCAGGCTGGAGTGCAGTGGCCGGATCTCAGCTCACTGCAAGCTCTGCCTCCTGGGTTTACGCCATTCTCCTGCCTCATCCTCCCAAGTAGCTGGGACTACAGGCGCCCGCCACCTCGCCCGGCTAGTTTTTTGTATTTTTTAGTAGAGACAGGGTTTCATGGTGTTAGCCAGGATGGTCTCGATCTCCTGACCTCGTGATCCACCTGTCTCGGCCTCCCAAAGTGCTGGGATTACAGGCTTGAGCCACCGCGCCCGGCCCATCTTTAAAGTTTTTAAACCCCTTTCATTAAAATGTGGTGGATTATCTAGTAATCATGCAAAAAGTCGGAAAATAAATTGTGATCCAAGTCCCCCCAAGTCCGTTTGTACTTTTTTCTGCATGGTGTGAAAGTTTACTTTGAGAGAACCTGTAGGGCTTTGAGGTTGCATGTGAGTTTGTGAGACAGAGTTTGTCTGTTAGTTGCTTCCTTTCAGTTTTGAGATTTCAGCTTTTCAGTGATTTATGGGGAAAAGTGTTAGGCAGCCAAGCTCACTGCTGGAATTCTCCATGGGGCTGGAGGTGAAGTGTGAAAACAAAAGCTGTGTACCCGTTGCTTGGGACAGGTGTGAGCAGGTGAGGACCAGCAGGGTGGGACCAGAACCCTCTAGAAGACATCTGACTAGTCTCTACTCCCAGGCTCACAGCAGGCAGCTCCTGCCACGTTAGCCTTGTTCTGCAAGGACAGAACAGGCACTGCGGGGAAAAGTTCCTCCCTAGAAACCTGGATGCTGCTTTGGGAAGAAAAGCAACATGGAGAAATTATATGACTTTCTCAAAGCAGATATAACTGCTATCTCACATTAATAGCAAATGTCATATTGCAAATGCCATTTATTGGCAGCAGCATTAAAGTGTGTTTTGTGGAAGGGCGTGACTATACTCTTAATTCTAAAACTTGTTTGTTTTCCTTTAATAATTTATGACAAATTTATCCTTAATGCTTTTGTCAAGACATTTTTTGAAACTTCTTTTTTTTTTTCTTTTCTTTTTTTCTGTTACGGCAGCACTTTTATTTTTCCTTACACAATGATGTGTTGCTGGGGCCTAATGTTCTCACATAACAGTAGAAAACCAAAATTTGTTGTCATCTCTTAAAAGAATTGAGAATTGCGTACAAAAAAACCTTACATAAATAAAAAAGATGAATAAATTTACAGGTGTAAATGCAAACCGCTTCTAACTCAAGGCAAGTAACAGCCCACGGTGTTCTGGCAGAAAACGTCAGCTAAGAAAACTGGGTCCTATGGCTTGGACTTTCCAACCCTGACAGACTGGCAGGGCAGAAACTGGTTCAGGAGCCCTTGCCAGCCTCTAGAGAAATCCCAGAACACTCAAGCCCTGACACATTAATACCCTGCACAGATCAGAGACTGCTGGCCACGCAGATTCACCAAGCCACAGACTTGTCTTCCACAAGAACGTTCTTACCTCAGCCACGAAGTGACCAAGCCACATGTACTAAAGGTTGAACTCAAAGATATGTACAGGGTATTAAACAAATACCAAGGGGAACAGTTAACTTGAATACACGGTCAAAATCAGCAACAAGTTCTACAATCCAGTGCTGATATCAGATACAAGCTTCAAGGACAATTTCTTTTCGAAGGCTTATTCCAGTTTCGTGAGGCTAGCATGAGGTGTATGCATTTGCCAAGGGCAAATTTATACTTCTGAATTAACCCATGCAGCAAATGCTACGCATCTGCTCAGTCCATTTAGAAGCATTTGCGATGGACGATGGAGGGGCCTGACTCGTTGTACTCCTGCTTGCTAATCCACATCTGCTGGAAGGTGGACAGTGAGGCCAAGATGGAGCCACTGATCCACACTGAGTACTTGCGTTCTGGGGGTGCGATGATCTTGATCTTCATGGTGCTGGGTGCCAGGGCAGTGATCTCTTTCTGCATCCTGTCGGCAATGCCTGGGTACATGGTGGTGCCGCCAGACAGCACCGTGTTGGCATACAGGTCTTTGCGGATGTCCACGTCACACTTCATGATGGAGTTGAAGGTGGTCTCGTGGATGCCGCAAGATTCCATGCCCAGGAAAGAAGGCTGGAACAACGCCTCCGGACACCGGAACCGCTCATTGCCAATGGTGATGACCTGGCCATCAGGCAGCTCGTAGCTCTTCTCCAGGGAAGAGGACGATGCGGCGGTGGCCATCTCCTGCTCGAAGTCCAGGGCGACATAGCACAGCTTCTCCTTGATGTCACGCACAATATCCCACTCGGCCATGGTGGTGAAGCTGTAGCCACGCTCGGTGAGGATCTTCATGAGGTAGTCGGTCAGGTCCCGGCCAGGCAGGTCCAGACGCAGGATAGCATGGGGGAGGGCGTAGCCCTCATAGATGGGCACCGTGTGGGTGACCCCGTCTCCAGAGTCCATGACAATGCCAGTGGTGCGCCCAGAGGCATAGAGGGACAGCACGCCTGGATGGCCACGTACATGGCCGGGGTGTTGAAGGTCTCAAACATAATCTGAGTCATCTTCTCTCTGTTGGCCTTAGGGTTCAGGGGGGCCTCGGTCAGCAGCACCAGGTGCTCCTCTGGGGCCACGCGGAGCTCATTGTAGAAAGTATGGTGCCAGATTTTCTCCATGTCATCCCAGTTGGTGACAATGCCATGCTTGATAGGGTACTTCAGGGTCAAGATGCCGCGCTTGCTCTGGGCCTTGTCACCACGTAGGAGTCCTTCTGGCCCATGCCCACCATCATGCCCTGGTGTTGGGGACGCCCAACGATGGAGGGAAACACGGCTCGGGGTGCATCGTCCCCAGCAAAGCCAGCTTTGCACATGCCGGAGCCATTGTCAACGACCAGCACGGCGATCTCTTCTTCCATTGCGACTGGTGGAGGGGTAGGACGGTTGAGCGGCAGAAGAACAAGGTGCGCGAGCTGGCAGTGGCGACTGAGAGCGAAACTTCTTAAATGTTTCTTACCTTTAGAAAGCAATGGTTACCTCTAAAGTAATATATGATTTCTTTACAGTACAAGGAATTCTAATATTATACATTCTTATTTTAAATAATTAAGTAATTTAAATAATTACTATTTTTCTATACTGTATATAATGCAAAAGGAAGTGTGGTCTCATTTTTGTCTTCCGATTATATAAAGAGGCCAAAATTAATATAACTCTTATGATGAGTTGATACAGGGGACAAAAAGGTTAATACATGTGATGGCCGATCAACATGACAACAGAGGATTGTATTACTATGAATAATTTGGGAAAGCCTACAACATTCCAAGAGAGAAGTATATATTATTTATCTGAAGAAGAAAATCAGGGAAAAATAAAAGGAGCATCTGCTTTCATAAGAAAAAAGTGGGATGGTTCCAAGATGGCCGAATAGGAACAGCTCCAGTCTCTAGCTCCCAGCATCAGTGACACAGAAGACAGGTGATTTCTGCATTTCCAACTGAGGTACTGGGTTCATCTCACTGAGGCATGTCAGACAGTGGGTGCAGGATAGTGGGTGCAGCCCAGTGAGTGAGAGCCAAAGCAGGGCGAGGCATTGCCTCACCCGGGAAGTGCAAGGGGGAAGGGAATTCCCTTTCCTAGGCAAAGGAAACCGTGACACACAACTCCTGGAATATCGGGTCACTCCCACCCTAATACTGTGCTTTTCAAAGGGTCTTAGCAAAGGGCACACCAGGAGATTATATCCTGCACCTGGCTTGGAGGGTCTCACGCCCACGGAGCCTCCCTCATTGCTAGCACAGCAGCCTGAGATCTAACTACAAGGTGGCAACGAGGCTGGGGGAGGGGCGCCCGCCATTGCTGAGGCTTGAGTGGGTAAACAAAGCCAATGGGAAGCTCGAATTGGGTGGAGCCCACCACAGCTCAAGAAGGCCTGCCTGCCTCTGTAGATTCCACCTCTGGGGACACGGCATAGCCAAACAAAAGGCAGCAGAAACCTCTGCAGATTTAAAAGTCCCTGTCTGATACCTCCGAAGACAGTACTGGTTCTCCCAGCATGGAGTTTGAGATCTGAGAACAGACAGACTGTCTGCTCAAGTGGGTCCATGACCCCCGACTAGCCTAACTGGGAGACACACCCCACTAGGGGCAGACTGATGCATCACACCTCACACGGCCGGGTACCCCTCTGAGACGAAGCTTCCAGAGGAAAAACTGGGCAGCAACATTTGCTGTTCAGCAACATTCACTCTTCTGCAGCCTCCGCTGCTGATACCCAGGCAAACAGAGTCTGGAGTGGACCTCAAGCAAACTCCAACAGATCTACAGCTGAGGGTCCTGACTGTTAGAAGGAAAACTAACAAACAGAGAGGACATGCACACCAAAACCCCATCTGTATGTCACCATCATCAAAGACCAAAGGTAGATAAAACCACGAAGATGTGGAAAAAGCAGTGCAGAAAAGCTGAAAATTCTAAAAATCAGAGCACCTCTCCCCTTCCAAAGAAACACAGCTCCTTGTCAGCAATGGAACAAAGCTGGATGGAGAATGACTTTGATGAGCTGAGAGAAGAAGGCTTCAGATGATCAAACTTCTCCAAGCTAAAGGAGGAAGTTCAAACCCATCACAAAGAAGCTAAAAACCTTGAAAAAAGATTTGACTAATGGCTAACTAGAATAACCAATATAGAGAAGTCTTTAAATGACCTGATAGAGCTGAAAACCATGACACTAGAACTATGTGACAAGTGCATAAGCTTTAGTAACTGACTCGATCAACTGGAAGAAAGGGTATCAGTGATTGAAGATCAAATGAATGAAATGAAGCTAGAAGAGAAGTTTAGAGAAACAAGAGTAAAAAGAAATGAACAAAGCCTCCAAGAAATATGGGACTATGTGAAAAGACCAAATCTACATCTGATTGGTGTACCTGAAAGTAACAGGGAGAATGGAACCAAGTTGGAAAACACTCTGCAGGATATTATCCAGGAGAACTTCCCCAACCTAGCAAGGCAGACTAACATTCAAATTCAGGAAATACAGAGAATGCCACAAAGATACTCTTCGAGAAGAGCAACTCCAAGGCACATAATTGTCAGATTCACCAAAGTTGAAATTTTCAGAAGGAAAAAATGTTAAGGGCAGCCAGAGAGAAAGGCCGGGTTACACACGAAGGGAAGCCCATCAGACTAACAGTGGATCTCT